>NC_091049.1:15944051-16244051 GCF_963966145.1 Tenebrio molitor
ATATTTTATAGATACTGCAGAACATAAACCTGATAGCTCTAGGTATTGACAATTTACAAACGCAGGTAAAGTCCTGGTCAAGAAATAGTCAATTCTGACTTAAATTGTAAATCATTTTACAATAGGACAGCAAAGCGCCTTATAACAACCATAAATAATTTCTAATTTTATTGCTCCTTTGTCGTGCAGTGCCGACTCAAGGGAGGGCAAGCATCAGGTATATTTAGCAACCCCTACTTAGAGAAAGTCTACCTAAAGCATTTGTTTAAGAAATTTTGTCTTCTCGATTGATTTTCGTACACTACGAATAGAAATATTTTGAATTCCCCACAATAAAAAGAGTGTATTTTTCAACTTATAACCTGTGTTTAAATATGTGGCGTCCTTTTGGAGAGAACTACGAGGAGGAGGAGATGGTCGACGTTGAAACAATTTTTGATAATAACGAGGAAAATGAAGGTAAAAAAATATAGATAAGGGTGTATATTTTAATGCCAAATTATAACAGGGGTACCTGTAATTTTTACAGCAGGACTGAAAAAGAAACATAACTCTAACGATGCTAAAGAAATTATAAGAAATGTCTACAAACATTTATTAGAATCGGGATGTAAAGCTGTCGGTAAAGACCGATTAACGGGAGTCAACGAAACCACGGTTTCAAAAATTTGGAACCGAAACCCGGAAAATTTGGAAAGGAAAAAAAGGTAATCAAAAGATAGCAATTATTCTGCAGCTGAATTGGATGCAGTTAGGGATATCATATATCAAGTAATTCCGAAATTATTATTTAGGAAAGTGAGTGTGAGAACACAGCAAAAAGCAATATTTACCTGATGTTTGTCCTTTCTTGAGTCGGCACTGCACAACAAAGGGGCAATAAAATTTGAGGGTATAATGGAATAATTTATGGTAGTTATAAGATGGTTGGCTGTCCTATTGTAAAATGATTTACAATTTAAGTCAAAATTGACTATTTCTTGAGGAGGACTTTATCAACAATGCAATTTTTTGTCTTGGATTTTCTCTTCAACGCGGACCCCTGAAAAACAAGCGTTACATCACGTAATGCCGAGTACAACCCTTCATTTTAAACTTCATTTAATTTATTTTTGTGAGTTACATATTTGCTCATCTCCTTTGTAGATAAAGACTATAATTAACTTTGCAACTCATTGTAAACTTACAGAAGTTTTTTTAATGTTTTCATAACTATTAGGGTTAAACACAGGGTCTTGTTCAATGGAGACAAAACATTCAGCCTTTTTGTCTTTGTTAAATTTGAGATTCGACTCAGATTTGTTCTTATAATCACAAAATTCCGGATCTTCTTTGGACTGAAGCTCGTTGTCATCTGAATTATGTCCTGATGTAAAAAAAATAGAAAATAGTAGATGTATCTAGCAAAATTCTACATTTCAATGCATGTTTGGAGTGGCCTTATAGTTATTTATGCAACGAGTTTCTGTGTAAATTGGGCTTTTCTAATTGCCTGACGGACAAGATTGAAACACGAGCGTAGCGAGGGTATTAAGGCCTCGAGGGCAATTAGAAAAGCCCAATTTGCACAAAAACGAGTTGCATACAAAATGTTATTGTTTGAAACGACGTCCCTGAAGCTTCCAAATCTTTTAATTTTTAATGGTTTCGCATTTGATTTTGACAGTTTTGACAAATTTTTCAAGACCTGTCAGAAATGTAACTTTGAATGTGTTGTCTAGGGCAACGGTTGGTTATCTACTATTTTTTGCTTTGGGGCAATTAAGAGGCAGTTTACAAAGGAGAAAAATGAGAATTTGTGACAGTTGAAAACAATAAAAGTTTTTACTGAAAATTTTAAAGTGTTGGTAGTTATCACGTCATTCTATTTATTTTAAGGAAAACATTTCTAAATTTTAGTTCTTTAATAGCCGTTTTAACCGTCTAAAATTTAAGAAGTGCTTAAAACCTTGGTTAAAATTATTAACATCGTGACAACAATAATTGTTTTTAATTTGTTTAAAAATCGAGACAGACGGTCATAAGAAGTTTCTAATTTTACGTACGAAAAGTGTCTATTTTAATGCAAAAAACCTGTATCGAAACTGGTCACTCTTCTGAATACATCAGTAATTTGGGAATTCCCAGAAATGTAGCAGGGTAACTAACCTTAATTATTTAAAGTTAACCCTAAATAGAACCCAACTTACCTGTGTCAAGTGCCATCTGCACCAAGATATTTCCTCTACTGGCCATCGTTGTTTCAATTATTATCACATTATTACAGATATCACAGAATTGCACAGCTCTGGTACGTTTTAACTGATTAACTGCTAACAACGTTGCCAAATTTCGGAAGTGTCAACGTATGGTATGCGTAGTGGAAGTGACCAAGTCGTTTCTGTAGAATCGATGGTGGCGCCAACGGCATATATGTGAACTAAGTGCCAAACTGACAAGGTATAAACATGACGAAGTCACTTCCACACATTTTTTCGGATCTGGTACCCCCGCGTCCTCTAATGCCCAAATATGCAAAAAATACGGCGAAACGTTGTCACTTCCGATTTCGGAAGTCACAACGTAATTTTGGAAGTGACAACGAATGTTACGTACCTATTTTGGAAGTGACATGATACACTTCATATGTATATAAACAGTTACTCTTGCAGCTCTGCACTGAGGTCAGTCAGGTCACAACACAACGTTAAAATTGACAAGTGACGCACATTTGATTGTTTTTCGCTCGCTCCGCTAAAAAACTCGACTCCCTTGATTTTAGCTTGCCGTGTCGTGCTGTGAACGATTTTAGCTTTTGCTGCGAACGATTTTACCGTGTCGCATGAAACTAATTCACTGCCCGGGAATAAAATGTATGTGGCGCGCCTAAAGAAGTTTTCACTTCAAAAATAAATAAACAGGTTCCCGAAACCGACTGGGCGAATTCAGTAGCAGAGTGATTTAATGCAACGTTGATGTGACGGCTAGCGCAATAGTTATTAGGATAACTAGTCCAGAAAATGATATTCTGCGAGTGTGAGTGGTATATTGCGTAGCCAAGGCACAAAATTTTTCATGCCGACAAATTTAAATCATTTTTAAAAAGTAAAAAATTATTATTAATTAATTCAACCAAAGTAGCTTCTATATCAAACTTTGTTGACATTTAAGAATTAATGCTGCCAGCCCATTCTCTAGCGAATTTTTAACCAAGGTCACTTTTGTAAGTACTAGGCCGAGAATTTAACGTTCCCGGCGGATTTTGAATCATGCAAAACCGTCGATAACGGCCGGCGGCATGAAAAAATTTTGTAAGTTAAGGCGGCGAGCGAAAATACAAAGGTTGGTATATTGGAATCAACAAAGGTTCGTATATTGCAAATCGCCCTGGTTACTACAATTACCGCTGTAATGCATGGTAACTAAAGAAAATCAAAGATTCTTATTCGTTTATAAAGTAATGAATGATATATACTCTATTCTTTATCTTGGTGAGTGGTCTTAGGGAAATTTTTAGCCGTCAAGTTGAATTTAGGGATTTTTGAAAGTTCTCTAGGAAAAATGCGTTGGTAGTTGTTAAAAAATATTCAAATATTACAATAATTTACTTACAGAGACGCCGCAAAGTCTTTCTATTTATTATTTTCCAGGTTAAATTGCTCATGATCATGATTCACACGCACCGGCACCCAGACATAACCTCAAAGGTATCATTTTCACATTGCATCGTTTTCTAAAATTTTAATAATTTACTTGGGAATTTCAAAATGTTCTAGGCCGGCCACACACTTTCCGGTCAAATTAGGTCCGGTTTATGGTTTAAGAATCCATTTAATTTCTCAAACCCAAACTTCTTTGCAATATTGCCCGGCAATAGTAGTAGTAATTAAATACCACAATTGCACTGACTATTCCATTCACCTGTCATTTGTTAAAAATAAAAACACAATTTTACACATTTGTTACCATGGTTTCAAAAAATTGGACCGAATATTCCCACTCGTGGAAATTGTATCGGTAATACCACTAGTGATCGCAGCGAATATTTTTAACAAATGAATGCAGCCTTGAGAATTGCTTCCAAATGGACTTACGTGTGTTTTTTGTGTTGTTGGAAACATTTTCTTCGATTTCTGCGTTAATTTCTTCTTCCGATTTGCTACCAAATTGCCAAAGTTGGTTCATGGAATAGTCTTCCGAATACAACTCGTAGTCCAAATTATGTAGACTATTTTTCAAACTGGTTTCACTTATTCAATTGTGCTTGGTAATCTCACTCGTGCAGCACGTACTCGTGGATTCATTCCCAAGCACAATTGATAATTCGTGACCAGTTTGAAAAATAATCGACATAATTTGGACTACTCGTGGTGTTATATATGAAAATCGCACGACAATAGCCAATAGAAAAACAGAATTCGGTGTCGTTTCTATAACAAAAATTTCTTGGAAATTTTTTGCACCTAGCTAACCCAACATGAAATTAATAAGTGGAAATTTTTTCAGCAAATCAAAATCATTTATTTATTAAAAATCCAAGAAATTTTGTTGTTGTCTTGGTTATGGCTCGTGAACTAATTTTTCTATTGGTCTTTAATGAGTGTCGTACGATTTAAAAATTTATAATTTAAGAAGCATAATGTCCGTGTCGTTCTGATTTTCTTACCGAATATGCCCTCGTGCATTGATTAATATCCGGAAATAATCAATGCACTAGGGATATTATAAGTGAAAATTTTTAATTGTATTAAATAAAATACATGGATTTTAGTTCTTACATTTTATTTAGATTAAAGAAAATTAAATGAACGGAAAAACACTACCTATATGTATAGAACAAAACAGTACACCAGCAATGATGACGAATTTAATTCGGATGTAATAGTAAATAATAATTTCCATTAATCGAGTAAATATAATTCCACATGCTAATTATGATTGTCGATATAAGAATAAGAATCAACACAATTTTGAAAACTAGTTATGTAGCTTTCACCTTTACCTTCATTATTGGAAACATATTGGTCCCCACAACTCGTGATCCTGCCCACCAAAAGTTGTAGTCTACTTATGTCAGCTGTAGCGGTGTACTCAATCCTGATTATTAGGTCAGTAATGATACTGCTAATACTAGATATAACATTATTCAAACAGGTAGTATCACTTTTTCCACACACAACAATTTGCTTCTCAAAATCATAGATGGATTTTAATGAATTGTTAGCCAATTGGCTGCTCGCGGAATAAATGTCTTGTATTGGAGAGTACATTTGTTGGTCAACACAATCTATTAGACCTTCTACATTTTCCGGCCCTAAATTTTTAATTAAATTTTCAAAATTATCAACACATACACTTATGTCAACTCCTGCTTGTTCCGCCGATTGTACAATTGCTTCATACTGAGACACATATTCATCGCTTTTTGTTGTTATTACTTCTGAACCATTTGCTCTCGTTGTAATAATTGCATAATCTATTACTTGTGAAGCATTTGCATATATACCAAAAGCGTTTGTAAGACCTGTGCTTGTAGCTTCCCTTAATTGATTGAGGGCTGCTTGAGCATCATCGATCGCGTCTAATGGAGTAATCGCAGTCCTGCCACGCTACATTAATAAGTATATGAAATTAAAAATTATTTCAAAAATGTTAAATTACGCTTACCTGAACTGTCACCAATACCCCAAATATAAATATAAAAATGTTCTTAAACATTGTCTCGTTTTCAGATATTGGAGTAATGAATATGTTGAAGTGATTTTATATTTATACAAGTGATTGATAAGTAATCTCCAATCTATTCAATGAGCTTTGATTGATCGATTATAGAATATTATTTGCGAAATATGATTATGATCGGTATTATTCACGAAATTGTTTACGACATAAGCTATAGATGTGTACTGTAATTGTCCAAGTGAGTATTTTCACCTTCAAAATTTTAGAAAAAAGCGTAGACAAATTCGCCAATTATGAAATTTCAAAATAATTATGATATACATATACCGGATGTCCACTCCCAAAGTCGAATACAGACAATTAACATTGTGCATTCAATTTATAGGTATTATGCCATTATTTCAATACATCAAAATAAAAATAAAAAAAATTGTTTCACAGTCTAGGACTGGTTTACAAATCTATGAGGGGCATGATGACCAACTCAATAGACCGGGACCAATGGCTTAACGTGACTTCCGAATCATGAGATACAATATAGCCTTCAGAATATAGCCTTCTTTTTTTTTAATTTCGCCCTGGATCGGAATCGACCCTCGTGTTATTAAAGAATTAATAATCTAGGATTAATAACTGAAGGGAAAACAATTGAACACATCATTTCTTCTTGCACCGTTTTGGCTCAAAGCGAATATAAGAAACGTCATGATATATTCGCTAAAATTATACACATGAATTTAGCTGTTAAATTCAATTTATTAAAGAATACACATAACATTATAGTTATACACCAGAAAGTTGTTTGGAAAATGACAATTATAAATTATATTTTGATCGAACAGTTTTAACTGACATTCATATTAAGCATAACAGACCAGACATTATTATTTTAAATAAAGAACAAAAGCAAACATATCTTTTAGATATAGCTGTTCCAAATTCACATAATATAACACAGACATATAACACAAAAATCAAAAATTAATTAGCTATTTATGCACCAAGGGCGTTACAACGATGATTACGCCCGGAGAACGATGAATCCAGCTCGAGGGCTTTAGCCCGAGAGATGGATATCGTTCGATGGGCGTAATCATTCGGTGACGCCGTGGTGCATACAAGATTTTATTTTTCACTATACGTGTTCTTTAAAAAAAAAAAAAATTGGCATCTTTGCAATTATGAATTGATGAGGGTGTTATTAATTCATTACGCCCGCTTATTCTTATTACGCCCTGTTTTATTCCCCGGTTGTTATGGACATGTTTACGTATTTCGTATCCTAGGAGTTATCATGCAATTATACTAAAGTGAAAAATAAAAATATTTAGAGCTCTCCGTTGCTATGAGAAATCTTTGGTGTTTAGAAAAAAATTCGATTTTACCACTTATAATTTCGGCAACGGGAATAATACCGCAATCTCTTTTGAAAAATTTAAAAATTTTGGATTTAGGTAACACATTGGTAGTTGAAATTCAAAAAGGTATATTATTATACTCATGTCATATCGTGAGGAAGTTCCTTAACATTGACACAGAACATAACAAAACACAACAAAGTCAAAATTTGGAGGCGAGACGCCGGTAATTATGTTGATAAGGACTGCACTATTACTTGATAGTAATATCCGTAATAGTGTATGTACTCCGGCAAAATTGCCCTGCCGCCGGGTGGTGGAGGGTAAAGAAATAATAATAATATTAAAGTGATTAACAGTTTAAGCAGTTTTTATTATAAATTCTTAAAAAAAAAACTAAACAAAGATTAAAAAAATTACAACAAATATTCAAATAACCCCCCGTTTTGAAATAAGGAATGCACCAATCTGTTATAAAAAGCATTTCTTACACCAACCGCATCTCAGTAATTAACGCGCACTCGGTAGTTATTGCTTCTGTTAAAGAATTAATTTCTGGGTGGCGTCTTTTGTAAATTTTGCTTTTAAAGTGGGCCCCAAAAGAAAATGTCGCAATCAGGAGATCTTGCTGGCCAGTTTATAACACCACCTCTACCAATCCAACAATTTGCAAAGGAATCATTTAAAAAAATTCTAACATCTAAACCGAAATGTCTGAGACAGCCATCAGATTTCCTGATTTATTCTTGCAATGCAGGTTCTACCTTAGTTAGTAATAAATTTAAAGAAGTTGCTGAATTTAAATTTCCCTCTATTTCAAATGGACCAATAATATTGTTATTAAAAATCCCGGCCCATATATTAAATTTTTGAGGATACTCTAACTCTAGGATTTTCCTGAGCCCAATATCGCGTATTTTGAACATTTGGTTCGTTATTTAGTGTAAAAATGCATTCGTCTGTGAAGCCAATTGCCAACAGAAAGCGACGATCATTGTTAGCACGTTCCTGCATTTCATAACAGAGTGTACTCCTACTTTCTTCGTCAACAGCAACAATCTCTTGATGACACTGTGCCTTGTAGGGATGATATTTGTACTTCGTGAGGATATTACATAACCGCGATTTACATAAACTTAGTTCAAGAGAAATTTGTCTTAAGCTGTATGTTGGGTCCAAATTTACCATCGCCAAAACACGTTCTTCTGTGCAAAATAACTACACAACTTTAAAAATCACCCTGTATATACATATAGAGGTATACACAGGATGATGAATAATAGGTGTCTTTATTTATTTATTCAAATCGGATAAAAAAATAAGCAAGATCAGCAACAAAGTATTTGCGGCAGTCACCCGGTATATAACATAAAATGAATCATTGGATCACCTGTTTAAAGGATATTGATTATTATGATTGATTATTGATTAATAAATTGTCAGGAAAAATATTTCTGATATACTTACAATAGTTGTATTAAAACATATAGGGCCAGTTTATAGAAAGAGAATTAAATATTTAATTCGAATTAAATTTTAATGCGCAATTAACCCATGAATCCGAAACTTCGATTGGTTCAATCTGATCACGTGTTCAGTTAATCTCAATTTCCCTCATGTAAACTGGCCCTTAGACGAATTAATTTTTCCCTAAGATTGTGACATTTGAGATTTACGAGTACTACTTTAATTTTAGATATTATCAAGAATATTAATAACATAATTAGGTACATAACATTTCTGTTTTATAATACAAAAATTTCCGATAATATTGGGGAATCTGGAAAAGTGCCCCGAATGCTTGCAGCGTTTCCACGTTGAATGGCAAGGGAAATCCTCTCGAAAAGGAATTTCTTTGATTTTGAATCGCCTGATTCCGCGATAAGTCGGTTTCCAATGACATTAATGAAATCGATGGCTTCTTTGCACCAAGGGCGTAAGGTGTCAAATGCTAAGGGCCGGTTGTACCAAATTACACTGAACTTCGGTTCAATTGAACTACAGTTTATTACTGAACCGGGTTTATTTAATAGACGCGTTGTACATCTCTTGTTCACAGTAAGATCACTTGAGCGACCGTTTTCGTCAAAATTAGTTATGTTGGTAGAATCAGACCCAGGTTACTCGCGTAAAACAGTTTTTGTAATACCTGGTTGTTAAAGGTGGCTTTCCGGATTGTTTGTCACCATGTAAACAACCTGATAACGGCCGGAGTCCGTTAAGGGTGTCCGTTATGAGCGGGAGCGGCCGTTATGAATGACTAAATAACTATAGCAACGCAGATCTAAATTTTATTTTTCAACTTTTTTACAATTAGTACAATAATTAATGTTTAATATTATGGGACACACCTTGAATTAATCGAAATCCGTATGTCACTAGCAGATGTAGACGAGATCGAAGATTATGCTTCAGAATTTTAACACCAACACAAGCGCGATTTTGCAGGGAATAACGATGACCTCACTTGCTCTGCTGCCATCCGGACATCGGGAATATCTTGATCGCGGTTTTTTATCGGAACAATTTAATTGATGAGTACAAATACATTTTGATCAGTAACTATTTGTAATAATATTTACTAAATAATTAAGTAATAAATCTGAATGCACAGTAAAATATTTAGAGGCAAGTTAAAAATATATATTCCAAGTTAAAATACTGAATGATCAGTAAAATATTGTTTGGACAGTGGTAAAACATTTTGATCTACGAAATTTTAAATCTGATTCAATGAATTTGCGTTTGTTAAGTATTAAATTTAATTTGTGGCACAGAATATTGAAGAACACAAGTAAAAAAACAATTGCTCAGTGTACAATTTACTTGATTCTTAAAATTGTGTCAATTAGGTACGATTCGAGAAAAACAACATAACCTATAAATTTGACCGCGCAATAGTCTGCAAGTGTCTTGTGTTATGGTGAAATAAATTGCATAAGTTTACAAGGTAAATTGAGGTATTTATAAATATTTTTTCACAGTCATATTCTGCAGGCGTTCAGGATGAACAATAGTCTAGTTGCGGAGTACGAAACGTCGGAATCATCCTCTGAGGAAGGACGTCATCACGAATCATCGCCAAAGAGGAGAGTTATAGGAAATTGGATAAAGATTGGAGTTTTTTCTGGATCGGATGAGGCTGAAAAATTTATAAAAGATAAAAAAATATGGGGATTTCATTATAAAAATAAAACAGAAGAAGGAATAAAGAGATACTTCAGGTGCAATCAAGTTAAACTTCGTGGACAACAATGTTCTGCAAAAATATATCTTCAGTATGATTCGACATCGCATGAAGTGCATTTATTCAAGACTAAATCAGAACACAATCATGACTCTATTGAAACAAAAGGCGTTCTTGGAATTGACCCTTCTCTAAAGTTGGAAATCCAAAAACTTTTTGACCTAAAGTTAAAGCCAAAGGCTATTTTAATAGAATTGTCCAAGAATAGTGATATCAGGAAGCTTCCCTCAAAAAGACAATTAGATAATTACTTGCATCAGTTGCGAGAATCCAAATATGGCCCGTCACAAATAAGTGTTGGAGAATTGGAAGCATGGCTACTGAAAAACTCAGTTATTCCAGAAGACTTGCATATCCCTTTCGTCGCACAATACGAATTAGAGACTGAGGAAGAGGAAAGCATTTTTCGATTTTTCATAACAAGTAGATATTTGATGAGTATTTGTGCCAACAGTTACAAAATTCATGCTGATGCAACCTACAAACTCTTGTGGCAAGGTTTTCCAGTTCTAATAGTGGGTACTACCGATATGGATAAACATTTTCACCCTTTTGGTCTTTCTGTTTGTACTAATGAGAAGAAGGAGGATTTCAAGTTTCTCTTTAGAGCGTTAGTTGCCACATCAAAGAAATTATTTGAAAAAAAATTTGAACCTAACGTGTTGATATGTGATGCTGCAAAAAGTATTCAGAATGCTTTCATAGAGATTTTCGGAACTGATAAGTTGATAATCATGTGCTGGGCGCATATGAGGAAAAATGTTCAGAAACGTGTAGAGCGTGATGTGGAGAAAAAAAACCGTTCCCTAATTCTGAGTGATATTAACACTCTTCAACTTTCTTCATCTCCAGAGATATTCGAAAAAGCTGTTGAACTTTTAAAAAAAAAATGGAATACGGAGCAAGCTTTTTTGAATTATTTTGAAAGAGAGTGGCTGTCTGATAATAGCAATTGGTACGAAGGTGTAATGAAACATGTACCAAGTACTAATAACGCCTTAGAAGCGTTTAATAAAGTTATAAAAGACACTCATACCCTTCGGGAACGCCTTTCATTAAACCATTTTCTATCGGTTGCTCTTGAAAGTGTTCAACAATGGTCGAACGACTATAAAACTGAGTTGAAAAAATTTTCGAAAATACCAACAATTACATTGTCCCTGTGGACATCTGCCTATCAGTGGACTAAAAAGAATAAACCAGTTCTCATTGTCTCCCAACAGGAGAGTCAAATTAGTTACAAAATTCCAGCAGGGGATTCAACCGAAGAACCAGGAGAATTAAATGACATTTGCGCAGAAAATTGGGTGGAATTTGAAGAGTTTAAAAATAAGGCATTTTCATCCTGGATAACTACCATGTCAACTTCTCCAGATGAGTGGATTAAGGGAAACTGTAATTGTCCAGCTTTTTTTAAAAATATGATATGTAAACATATTATTGGCATAGCCATTAGACTTAAATATGTCAAACCACCACCAGAAGCGCGAAATATAAGTATTCAAGGGAAACGTAAAAGAGGGCGTCCTTCTAAGGCAAAAAAAGCTCTTATTGTGCAGTAGTAATATACATAAACTTTAAGCTATAGGTACTTAAGAAAATGTTTTTTTTAATTTTTAAGTTTGAAAATTATTTTTTCATTGTTTATTTTATCGTTTAATTTTCAAGTAAATTCTACCATAATGTTGTCCTGATTTTATTTATTTGAAATTCCTCTTGTCGAGATTAGTACAGAACCTGCCTCACAATCTATGCTGTATTGCCGTGCTGCCGTACATTTTCTGTAGGTATATTATCAGTCAGCTCTGCCATTGGCTCTGCCCTCAGACCATTTATCGTTATTTATATTTCAATTTCACTATTATACTTAATCATATTGAATCAAAATACTTATCATAAATTATTATGAAACTTAAGTTTTTTTAAGAATCGAAATGCAATTAATTATTGAACAAAATATCTGATCAAATAGTATTTCTACATATCATTTTTTTTTAAATCAGTCAAAGATTAATTTTTATCCGGACAGAACATACTGATCAAACTGAATTTTCTACTTGAAAAATGTTTATTTTTTTACTTGTCAACTGAATAATGTTACTGATCAAATAAACATAAGCCGTTTTTTATTGCTTTCAGTTTCAGTCGTTTATTTTCAACGGAAAGTTGTGTTGAACAAATCTGACAAACAGCAGCAAATGTAGACAAGATCGAAGATGATGCTTCACAATTTTAAGACTAACACAAGCGCGATTTTGCAGGCAATAACGATACTTCACTTCCGGACATCGGGCATATCTTGATTGCGATTTTTTATTGATTTCATTCATTTATTTTCAACGGAAAGTTAAGCGTTGAACAAATCTGACAAACAACATTGAAACAATTTTTTTTCACAAACAACGGTTGACATGACGACGTCCTCCGCACACTTAATCATTCGGTTTTTTCTATGGCGTCGAAAAAAATGTATTTCAAAAAGATAATTGTGAACGAATCATAGAGATATTACAAAAACTATTGTACAATACACGTCCGTTAGGGCCTTTACAGCCTCGCCAGTATTATTCGACTCGCTCTGCGAGCTCGTCTCACAAAATCTCTGGCTCGGCAGTAAAGGCTATCCTTACGGACTTCTACTGTAAAATACTATTAAATTTGTCATTGCCGACAACTGTGAAATTTATCTGTGAATGTGTTTTATGTCGATTTTTCACAATGAGTACTAATAAAAGGTCCACCATTTTTCTACCATTGAAAAAACATTTACTGGGCTTGGTATTTAAATTTAAAGATAAAATAGAAAATAAAAAAACAGATACAGATGCAAATCAATTGAAGAAGGATGCATGGAAAGCAATTGAACAGGAATTTAATATTGTAGGGTTTGAAAATTATCGAAGTGCTTTGATTCTTAAAAGAAAATATGAAAATCTAAAAAAAGAACAAAGTGAAAATTTGCAGACGAGAAAAAGTACACTTTGGGCACAGGAGGAGAACCGGCCAAAAAAACAAAGAGTGCTATTACAGATACTGAAGAAATAATCAAAGAAATAATTGGAGACCAATTAACAGGACGCACTTCCAAATATGACAGCGATACGGTAGGTAGGTACTCAGTGTCTATCTAAAGTTTGAGGTCTTCTTTTACGATATTTATTTTGGCTTCCAGAAGAAGTTCTATTGCTAATCTATCGTCCGAGATTGATGCAACACTTCCATTACTTCAAGAATATGAAGCAGTAAACGACAGAACAGATTGTCATGATCAGGATGATATAGGAAAATCATCGTCGACACAACGTAAAAGAATATTACCGAACACGTTTACTTCATTATTTATCACTTTTTTATATACTGTAGAGTCCGATTCCATACACCATAAAAATTATTTGAGCAATAATTCAGAAGTTGCTGGTGACTGGAGATCGTATTCTGCAGATAAATTGAGAACACCAAAATCTGCTCCACTAAAACGAAAGGTAACTAAGGATGGATCTTGGATCTTTAAGCAAAAGACTCTGCAACTGGGCTCAAAGTAAATCTGAAATGGAAGATTTAAGAAGAACACATATCATCAATGAGCAGGAAATTCGCTTAAAGCACATGCAAGAAATACATGCACTTACAATTGTACAGATGAAAGAGAAACATGAGCTTTATGTAGAAGAATGCAAACTGAAAATGAAAATTCTTGAGGCAGAGCATTTAAATAAAATAAAAACTTCAACGCAGAACGCAGGTTATTCAAACCCCACAAATTGTCCATAGTTAATTTTGTTATTAAATTTCGTTCATAAATACAATTGCCTAATATTTAAACATTTGTTAGTTTATTTAATTAATATTATTAATCGCTAGCTATCATTATTCATCAGTACTCAAGTGTAGAAAAATAATGAATGAATATATTTCTAACTTCATTATTTCGGTTGTCATTGAAGTTATTGTTTTCCACAAGATTTTCGTTTACATTTTCGGTTAAAGCTATGGCCGCTTCTATTTCTTCATTTGTTTCGGGAGCCTCGGTGTCGTTTAGCATGCAAGCAATATTATGTAATATTGCTGATGCTATCACAAGAGGTTCTACTTTCTCAATCGACAGGCGTATTCCTAAAGCCAGTACAGGAAATCGTCTTTTAAGAACCCCGAAACATCTCTCTATGGGATTTCTAGTTCTTGTTTGAGCTTCATTAAATAACTGCTGTTCTGGCGTTGTCTGGTTTAGTAAAGGTGTTATTAAATATGGTTTAATACCATATCCTCCATCACCTACTAGTAAATCGTTTCCAAAATCAACATTTTCAAAGCGATGCCTTAACCGTGAATTCTTAAAAATATTACAGTCATGGGCTGACCCAGGCCAACGACAGACTAAATCCAGAATTTTTAAATTAGCATCACATATACCTTGCACATTAAACGAAAAATAACCCTTCCGGTTACGATATATTTCGGCATCATTGCCTCCTGGGGATTGGATTTTAACGTGTGTACAATCCACAGCTCCCACGCATCTAGGAAATTTGCTAATGTTAAAAAAACTTTGTTTAATTTTATTTTTTGCTTGTTCGTTATCCGGCATATTTATAAATTCTGCACGGCGTCTTGCTATTGCGTTAATGACATTGGGAATCGCTCGGCTTACTGTGGCTTTATCAACGCCATTACTGTCTCCGATTAGTCGCCAAATATCGAAGTGTTATAAACACCATGTCTGACTGTGAAAGGGCGTGATTTTTATCCGTTTTTGAGGAAATTTCATCATGAATTTCCTCAATGATAAATCTTACCACATCTTTGGGTAGTCTAAATCGATTTCTAAAATCGCAGTCATTCCATTTATCAAAATTATTTGGGCGTACCCTGAAAGTTTGAGCCAATCTTGGATTTCTAATCTAATCTAAAATGAAATGTTATATTGACGTTATTTTTCTATACGACATGTTTACGATTTCAACAAGCTCTAGAAAATCTTCATCTTCATCATATTCTGGTATCCACTCCATGTTATTACTTTAACGTATAAATTGTGACCTATCAAATAAATGTCAAAATGATACTGATCCATCCTTGATCGATAGATATCAGTCGATCACTGAAAACCAAGTTCAATGCTTAGACAACCCTCAGTCACCGTTCGTACAACAAAATGATCTAACTTTAATCTAGACTGGGAGATAAACTGAAGATAAACCAATTTGGTACAACCGGCCCTAAACCTTTAACCACGTAGTTTGACGAAATGATTGAACTATATTTGCTATGTTTGCGTTTGCAAGCCATTTCAGTGGCAAAACCTGAGGCTTCAGATGATTTCAATACGTAACTGTCTGCAAGTGTATCTACAACAGTAACGTCCCAAACCAAAGGTTGACCTTTAATCCACGGTACTAAAGTCATCCCATCTGGGCGTTTTCCGTCATCGCGAGACAGTCCGTTTGGTTCTAAAGTTGAATTCACATGAATAGAAGTTAAAGACCGGTTGATAATGGAATTAATTTCAGTGTGTCTTGAAAATCTACCACTGCTTTTGAAACAACTTAGACCGTGGGTGCCAATTTCGTCAATTTTCGCATTGCATTTCTAAATATGAGGTGTACAAAGATTACAACCCAATCTTAAACCAATACAAACTTGGAAGGAAGTGTTATCTAAAAGAGTACCAATATTAGGAGAAGATATTGCATGTAGCCAAGATCCTGATTCTCTGCATTGCAAAGCCTTAAAACGAGCCAAGTCTCTAGGTGAATTAAAGATTAAGTCATTGGCAATTATTCCTTTGATATTAATATTATTTCAATTCTTCTGAAATTGTGGGATTGTTGGTATTTCGTTCTCATTTTCTACACCCCAGACTGCTAAAGCTTCATCATAATGGTGAATATTAAGCTCATTATCCTTTGAATTTAGTAATAAAGAAACAAGCTTTTTAACCCCATTAATTGAAGATAGGAAAGCAGGGAGGCAAATATCGGAAATGCGACGAATTCCCAGACCACCAAATCTAATCGGTAAAGTGGACTGACGCCATTGTAAATCAGTTAAACGGAAATTATCACTTATAATATCCCAAGTGCATTGATTATTTCCGGAAATCTTATCAAAAATCTTTTAAAGTAAATAAATATTTTTCTATTAAATTCAGATATCTACAAGTGCACATCAATTGTTAATTTTGATAATATTTTATTTATTTCCCAATAACAAATAGTTTTAAAAATCAACAATATTTTAATTACAGTTTCAAAACAAATAATAAATGTCCTAACTTCAATCAAATGAAATACATATTCAATTTTATGAAATTTAAATAATAGCTTAAAAATGTTCCTTTCCGACTTATCGTTTCCTTTTTACACTGACGATTGAAGATGGAGTAATAACATAGCGAATACGAGTATATCGTTATATCGAATGTTCAATTGAAAAAATGGTAGTGCACTAATTACGGTTAATTGAGGAATTTTCTGGAACTAGCTGAACACAACGATCAAATCGCGTGTTAAATGTTGAAGAGCAAATTTTAAACGCAACGGGAGAGAATCCAGGATTAAGTACCAGAAAATTAATGTATCACAATGGGTTGTATCTAGGACCTTGCATGAACAGCTACTTTATCCTTATCATGTACAAGGAGTTCAAGGATTAAGTCCTACAGACTATCCAGTGCGTCGTCATTTTTGTAGATGTTTTTTACAAAAAAGCGCAGATGATCGTGATTTTCTTGCTAGAGTGTTAAAGTTTCTCCAGCGAGAGATTGGTGACATAAAAATCACTAAATTCTACGTAGAGAAAGTAGTACCTAGCACACGTAAAATTTGAAATATATCCTTCAAGCAGTAACATTTTTGTCCTCAAATTATGCTCTAAATAATGTATTTTACTGCATTTTGTGCATGTGTGGGCCCAAGAAAATCCTCATGCGGTGCGACAATCAAATTCCCAGCAGTGATTTTCCATCAACATTTGGGCAGAAATTTTTGATAATTTTCTAATTGGCTCTCATGAGCTGCCTGCCCGATTGACTGGCGCTTTTTATTATCATTTTCTTCACGATGACCTGCCTCTACTGTTAGATAACGCATTGGACAATATGCCATTAAATCGAGAGCTGTGGTTTTTAAATGCACCTCCACATTACAGCCGGCAGGTTAGAGACTTTTTGAAAAGGACATTATTATTATTATCATTTGGACAAGTTGACCAACAAGATGTCCCAATTACAGGTCAACCAAGTAAAAGACAAAGCAAAAACAAAAAAGAAGCAAAACGATCAAACCACCAAATAGTCATACAGAACTATAGGAGTACAAGTAAGGGCAACCACTTGTAACAATGAAGTGTAAATTATATAATTTGCTATAGGGTTTAAAAATTTTATATTCCTTTGCTGCGACCATGGGTAGATTGGGTGCATATAACTCGAATAAGTGACTCTAAAATTTGAGCTAAAATTTTTGAGTATCAGATTTAAAACATTTTGCACTTCTTTAACTCTTCTTTTTGTTGCCGAATTTGCTTGCAATGTTCACTCGCGTCAGTATCAGCCTAATACCGGGTTTTCGTAAATGATTTGTGTCACAAGAAGGCTGTGTCTCCATTTAAATACATGGAGTCACAGCATACCTGATGCATGAATCATTTATGAAAACCCTGTATAATATTCTATTTTTTTCTATAGCATTTGTATTTTATTTTTGAAGCCTTTTTTTAATCATTACTAATCGTGTCAGGTTTTAAAATCTCGATAGTATAAACCTTGTTAAGGTAATAAAAAAAATAAATTCCTTTATTCCATCCTAAACGATAAAATGGTATTTTATCTACTGTTTTCTTCATGGTAAAATGAAGTTTTATCGTCTAGAAAAATAAAATAATTACATTTTCACAAGTTTCTTTATTCTTTTTTAATCAAAATTACAAACGTCTGAATTGAAATAACCGGAAATAACATTGTTAATAAAAATTAAATGTGCACTTTTTAAACACTTTTCCACCACATTTGATAGTATTCTCGTTAGCGACATCTTTGCTTTTGATGAAGTTAACGACATCCTCACTTTTGATGAGGTTAGCGCCACTGCAACCAGGTAATTCGTTTGAAAATCCTTGACAATTCTTTGTGCTGCTTGTTCCCATCAAAATTCTGTTACAAATTTCCTTCTTATTTTCAACTGATTCATCAATGTAGCCTTCTACAACCGAATTCGATTTCCAGCCACCATGTCTCTTCATCATAAGCGTGTTAGCTCCAGTGTTCGCCAAAAGAGTAGCACTTGATCTCCTAAAGCAATGACCAGTGTAAGATTCAGGTAATGGCAGCTTTAAAAATTACGCTATCATTCGGGGCATCTTGTAAAATGTGTTAATTCCCACCACTTGCTTTGTACATTTTTCATTGCGATAACCCAAAAAGAAACTCTTGGTTGGTGTATTTGCAGGTCTTAAATCACTATATTTTTTGTATAAAGCCAACTTGCTAACTCCTATTTTCGTATTATCCACAATAGTAAACATACGCTTCTTATTCGTTTTTGTTTCGGGAACTTGTATTATCAGAATATTATCTCGATCTTCGATATCGTCAATTTTCATTTTGTGTAATTCATCCATTCTGCATCCTCCGCCGATTCCCATGACCAAGGCAACCTTTAGATAATTTACTTAATATTGAGTGAAACTACCATAATAAAAACACTTACTTTTATCAACAAGTAAATCTTATCAGGTGCATCCTCCAAAAATTTGTTAAAATGTTCCCTCTCTAACACATTTGATTTAATCGGTGTGTAGGTTGAGTATTCTCGCTTAAGGAAAGTCTTCAGACTCAAAAATCTAAAAAAATAAACGTTTTAATTATAATATTCAAAATAATCATTCTTCTTACTTTGATATGTCTACTTGTTCCTTGATCAGTAAGGTACTCTTCAACTTTGAATAACAACTCCACAATGTTGAAGCCTTATACTTTTTTACCTTTTCTGCAAAGTACGATAGCAGGACTTCTTCTGATACACCTTTTATGTTTCTGCTTTTCCTCCAGGCACAGAAAATATTGTATTCTTTTTCATACAACGATACAGATTTTCGCGGCAATAAATTTTCAATAACAGATCTGGCTTCTTTAATAATATCTTCAGGAACATACAATTCATCTTCATTAAGGAAAGATTGGGCCATTATTTCCTCAAAAATGAAACACTTTCACGACGCTTTCACGAAACTGCTTTTAACTTTGTTGATAAACAAATTATCTCGGTAACCGACTCCCATGCCAACAGCCCCCGCTTTGAGTTTCTAATGTTTAACATCCATTGTTGTTTTTCTGTTTTTGACGTTTTTTTTATTGTTGAATTTTTTTGACGTTTATAATTGTCATAATCAAAATAATTCAGTAATTCAATCGAAGTAATGGAGGATGGAATAAAATTTTGTATTGTACACGACGATAAAATTCACCATTATCTTCTCGAGCGTATTAGCCTCTCGGCTTACGCCTCGAGGCTTAAACCGCTCTCGAAGATAAAATAAAATTTTATCGTCTTGTATAATAAATAACTATTATCTAGCCTTGCTGTTAAAGTAGCACTTTATCTACCCATGGGGTTAAAATGCTACCTGACCTGACCTGACCTGACCTTTTGATTTGAATAGATAAGAGCACACTTTAACATCTACTATAGATTTTTTTTTTGTTATCTATACAGGTGGTCCCGATATAACCTGCCAGAAAAATTCTGGGTCATTAGAAGGATCTAACAAGTCCAAAAAACCCCTTTTCATTAGGTCGAAAATCATGGGGATAAATTAACCCCTATCCACACCCATTCCACGCTGCTGACCACAAAAATACTCAGGAATTAATTGTTGGTGTTTGTAAGGATGACAGTATCTAAGCAATATAGGTACCTGAATCGTTTATGACAAATCTCAAATTTGACAAACTAAATCAAATTAATGACATTTATTGAAAACGCTGTACACTGTGTGCGTTAATTCACCAGCTTATTTAGGTACAAAAGCTTAATTTGGAGACTGAGATGAATGAGTAATAAATAAAGTGGTGTTCCTCAATGTGTAAATAAACTTAGAGGCAGTGTGTGCAAAATTGTGGAAGAACTGTGTAATAAGAGTATCGTCTTAATTGTGATTAAATAGCCAAAATAATGTATTGAATAAATTTATTTATCCTTTACATATTCGTACTTTCAACTCTAACTGAGAATATCTACTAACTAATGAAAGGTAAACTAGACTAGAAAAATTATTTTATAATAAATGTTCTGTGTGCCTTCCGTTGGCATTTACGCACATTTGAGTACGCCGGTACCAATTTTCATAAACAGAATTCAGCATTTCTGGGTTTTTACGAATCTGGTTCGCGGCGTCTGTTACGCGTTTCTGGAGTTGGCCTTTTGTATTTATTTCAACTTTATATACCAAATCTTTCGTGTGGCCCCAAAAATTAAAATCCAGAGGGGTTAAATGGAGGATCGGGAATGCCATCGTATTGGAATCAGTCAGAACCAACCTCACATAAATGCAGATGTAGCTCCACAAAAGTACAACGGGACGGAAAGACTCCTTCAGGAAAACGCTCGCCGGATGGTCGCCTTGCCAGTCTTGAATTACCACGTGTTTCGCGATAGAGTAAATGCAAATCGGCGTATTCTTGTTTTGTGAATTTCATAACTTTTTGAAGGATTCGCAAATTGAAAATTAAACTTGACAAATGTCATACGTGTTACAGGTACCGTTGCTAAAGAAATTGCAGCCAAGTAACCAGATTTACCTTTTTAAAACCGATTAACTCATTAGCGTACAGCAAATTTTTATCAAATTTTGAATTATTTTTATGAAAACGAAAAGATTTTTATTAGAAACATTTTTTATGTATGAGTTCTACTCATCGTCACCTATTACTGGATTTCTTCTGGCAGGTTATATCGGGACCACCCTGTATATATAAAACTGAATGTCTGTTTGTAGATTTTGTATGCAAAACTACAGTTTTACTCCGATCTTGATGAAATTTTGTGCACTTGATCTTCAAAACAAGAAGAAAATTACTGTCTACTTTAATTTTACAAAAACCAACCCCTACTACCATTTTCAACCCTGTTCGAGTTGGAAATACCCTCACCTTCGCCGCTTCACCCCTATTCTTCTGAGTATATGGTCACCTTCGCCGCTTGACACCCACAAAAAGCAACCCCTATTATCATTTTTAAGCCTGTTAAGCAACTGCAAAATCGCGCTTGTGTTAGTGAAGCATCATCTTCGATCTTGTCTCCATTTGCTGCTGTTTGTCAGATTTGTTCAACACTTAACTTTCCGTTGAAAATAAACGACTGAAATCAATAAAAAATCGCGATCAAGATATTCCCGATGTCCGGAGAGCAAGTGAGGTCATCGTTATTCGCTGCAAAATCGCGCTTGTGTCGGGTGTTAAAATTCTGAAGCATCATCTTCGATCTCGTTTACATCTGCTAGTGACTTACGGATTTCGATTAATTCAAGGTGTGTCCCATAACATTAAACATTAATTATTGTACCAATTGTAAAAAAGTTGAAAAATAAAATTTAGATCTACGTTGCTATAGTTATTTAGTAATTCATAACGGCCGCTCCCGCTCATAACGGACACCCTTAACGGACTCCGGCCGTTATGAGGTTGTTTACATGGTGACAAACAGTCCGGATATCCACCTTTAACAACTAGATATTACAAAAAATTTAATTTCGTATCGAAAGTTACACCCAAATCTTTGAATTTGTAGACTCGTTCTAAACGATGTTGGTCAATTATATACGTACGTTCCTTGACAGAAGGAATCCGGGAATATGCATTTAGCAGAATTCAAAGAGAAGCGATTTCGAGAGGACCATTCAACAACAGTTAATAGTTATTTATGGTACAAGTGTGTTCTAAGGGAAATAAGTCACTAGAAAAAACGGGTAAGCCACGAGCACGCAATGCCAACGAATCAATTTAACTATTTCTGTTAACAAATTAATTGAATTGATGCTGCTCATAATTCGAAAATCAAATAATTTAATGAGAAGGCCAAGATTCATGTTGCCATAGAAAATTATTAATTTTGTTGTAAATAGTTACACGAAGGAAAAAATAGAAATGGAAGAAACTGTGTTTGTGCCTTTGGAAATTCAGGAAGAAGCCAAAATTGCCTGCTTAAACTTGTTGCCGATCAAATCAAAAGACGTCTACGAAAAGGAACTGCAGAATTTCAACGCATGGAAACAAGAAAGAGGAGTGTCTGGTATCAACGAGGAGGAAGTAATATTGGCATATTTCATTAGCCTCCAGAAAAAATGTGCCAGCTCGTCGATGTGGACTAGAGCTGGGCCGATACCGGAATTTCAGATACCGATACTTCAGATAAATGCATCTGAAATTTTATTTCACCTTGTTTTCACATCACAATGTAAATATCAAGTAAAAACCATTATCCTTGAACTAAATTGAGTGGGAAATGAAACAGAAAAATGGATTATGGATAAATAAATTAATATATTTAATTTTATTTTATTAGACAAATGAAGAATGAAGATTAAAACAAAAACACATTTCTAAATTATGGGTGTAGGAATATTAAAGGTACACAATAATGAAAAATAAAATAAAATATTTAAATTTAAATCAGCATAACGCAAAGGGTAATTCTCCTTCAATATTTTGCGAAAAATTTAAAATCCTTTGCATATTTTTCCAAGATCATCCAATTCTTTTTAAGGAAAATCAATTGTTTCACATGTTCTGCAGTCAAACTCGTCCTCTTACTCGTTACAATACAGCCGGTTTCCGAAAATATTTGTTCGGAAATTACGGAACCAGCTGGAATAGCTAGGTAATATGCTGCTAGTTTCTTTAAATGAGGGAACTTTATTTCCTTTTTCCAGAATTCCACTGGATCTGACTCCAATGGTTCTGTCCTCTTATGTAAATATACGGAGATTTCATTTTCAATATCGCGATCCATATTTTTATTTTTACTAGTTGTACCGGTTGAATGTTCGTCTGATTTGCTTTTAGAAAGAAGTAATTTTTTGGTAACAGAAAATAATGTAATTGTGCCCGCTTCCTCGGTTTTATCAAGAGTATCAAACTCTTGATACTGTTGTGGTGATCTTTTATGATCATCAGCATAACGCAAAGGGCAATTCTCCTTCAACAAATCTTTAAGCCCGTCTTTTGTTTCATCTGAAAATAGTTGCGCTTTGTAGCGTGGGTCTAACGCAGTGGCTAGAATATATGTTTCGTGGTTTTTTATTTCGCCAAACCTCTTAGAGATTTGGGATGAAATTTTCTTCGTTGCCGCTGTAACATCTGTTCAGTATCAGCATCATCTTCAGTCAAATACTCTTTCATTATGGTTTTTAGTAATTCTATTAAAGCCCATACATCAGACAGACATTTATAGTTCAGATTCTCGGAATCTTTCCGATTTAAATTCAGAAATTTTTGCATTTTTTTATTGTTTCATTATCAAGGTCATTGCATTTGAATTATTGTAATTTCATCCATTTTCAATCCATTTATCAGAATTTATTGTTCATTTAAAGAATCATTTTACACCCCGTGTTCAACATCATTTTAGTTCGGAAAAGTCATTAAATTTATATATCTTGTTTTTATGCTCGGAAACATACAATATGTATTAAGTTACAAGTTTATTTAAGACAGAATTGATTTATAAGTTACAAGGTCACTGTGAGGAAAAGCTTTTTCTTCCTACACTATGGTAAAGTTGAATTTTACCGAGACCATAGGGACGAGAAAGTAGGTGTTTCTACGGCTAGCCTTGCAAAAAAAAAAAACAGAAATGGCTAGGCAGTAAATTTTTTTTTTACTTTTTTCAATAGAAGGCGCTGCAATAATATTTACAAAAAAAAAGATTTTTACGATTTTAGGTAACTTTTTTGGTTCAAACAAAAGCCGTATTCTTTTTATAAAATAACCTGCTTAAATCTAAGATACGTAAATTTTTATTTTAAAATTACCAACAGATATAGATTTCTGCAGAAAGTTATATCTAATTGTGTGTAGGTGCCGCTGCGTTTCGGACTGTTTGTTTTGTTATTAAATCAAATGGTTATTGTTGACAGTTTGTTGACAGACAAAAATTATTGCAGTCATGTTGTGTAGGAAGAAAATTAATGTGTAAACCTTGGCGGCAAAGTGATTTTTCCAGGCTTCAAGAAGTGTCCAGGCTCGCTAAAGCTCGCTTGTAGGTACATTTCTTCTTTCAGCCTGGAAAAATGTCACTTTACCGCCTAGGTCTACAATATACTATTCTAGAAGACCAGAATAAGCGTTAAGTTTTAAGGTTTCAAATAAACTGGTTCGTTCTATTTCATTATTTCATTTTTACCCATTCAAAAAAATTAACATTAATCCCATGAACCAGTGCACAACGCCGAATTAAGCACTTATAGAATTAATCACTGTTACAAGAGCAAGAATAAACGACATTATTTGATTTCAAACGAAATTAAATCTTTCATTTGTCTTCCGACGCTAAAGACTAGAACGCTTGTCCCGGCAGCTGGACAAGGTAACAAAGCTCCTGAAATAGTTGCTTGGCGCCCACAAACGAACCCACCCCTTTGCCCCGAAAATGGGTCACTGACCCATTTTGGACCATAAACCTTCGTCACCGGGAGTGGCGGTGTCACCTGGGAGACCGCATTCTCAAACGGGACCACCCTCTGTCATCCGGTGCCAAAGGTTTCCCGGCGAAGCTAGCCCCTAAATACTCCGACCCGTACACCGTCATGAAAGTCCTTTCTCCAGTGGTGTACAACCTCCGATCCCCTTCCGGACAGAAGATCCTCAGAGCACACATCAAAGACCTGAAACCCTATCGAGTGGCCGAACCCCCGACTGATTGTGCCAACATTTACAGGATGCCGAACCCACGAGCCCACCAGCGCCAGCGGACTTGCAGAGTGCCAAGCAGCAGCTGCGTCGACGACAGGCCGGCCAGGCTGAGCTGGCCCAAGCAGCTCGACGGGCCGCCCAACAGCTGCAGCAGCGGTCCCGAAGGGCGCCGCAGACCCCCCAGGAGGGGAAGAGGAGACGCGGACCCTCAAGGATGTCCGGAACGCACCCGCTCCCCCACGGACGAGCCCGACACCAGTGGGCCCAACTGCCAGCGGGGAAACCCCCTCGTTCCCGCAGGCCCGACCAGCCGCCTCAATCTGCCAGATCGACGGCTCGGACAGGCGGGCCCTCCCTCGGCTGACAGGGGAATCACGGGGGCCTAGACCTCACCGTCCGCAGCCGACGGCGTGGTCCAACGCCGCCCCGTGTTCCCGACAGGAGCTACTCCCCCGACGACAGCACGCCACCGACCACGACACCGACCGGCCCGCCGGAAAAGCCGCCCACGGGCAGCCCGTCCGAACACACCCTGCAGCCGGCGGACCACCCCCCGAGAACGACCACCGCCCCAACAGCAACAAAGGTAGCAGGCATCACAGCGCTGCCGCATCAGGCGTGTCTCCCGCCCGCCGCTCCACCCACGCAAACGACCTATCCGCAGGGATAGGGAAGCACTTGCATCGAAGTCGATGAGTTCTGAATTGAACTTGATTTTAGAACGTGTCATAGACATAGTAAACTACATAAAAACTAGGCCGCTGAAAGCCAGACTGTTCAAAAAACTATGCACAGACATGGGAGCTGAACACACGGCCCTGCTATACTACTGTAATTCACGATGGCTTTCACGTGGAAATGTCTTATCCCGTGCATTCGAGTCACATCAAGAAATTCACACTTTACTGCAAGAGGAAAATCATGAAAACTCCAGATATTTAGCCGAACCAGACTTTTTACTGAAACTAGCATATTTGTGCGATATATTTGACAAACTGAATGTCTTGAATCTGTCTCTGGAAGGCAATAACATGCACATATTGAAACTATTGGAGAAAATTTCGGCGTTTAGGAAAAAACTGCAGTTGTGGGTAAGAGAAATTAATGAAGATGGCGGCAAAGATTGTTTCCCGAAATTGCATAAATACGCCCTCTCTAATGAGCTCGTTGTCTCACAAAACTTGCTGTCCCTTTTCACGGAACACCTTTCGAAGCTCACTGAGTGGTTTGCAAAATACTTTGCGGAACATAATGTCGAAAGATTTTCGTGGATCCAACTCTAAATTCAAAAGCCATGAGGATTCTCATTCCCCTTGCAACATCAATGCAATGCAAAGATCAATGTGGAGCAAGAAATGTGAGTGGCAGTGTCGAACCTTATTCCACGCTTTGAAAAAATGTGTGGAGATCACCAAGCTCACACGTCACATTGAATACTTGCCACAGAATTTCTTCTTATTTTTCTGTAATAATAATTCTTGTGTGTCAGTTCTAATATACTGGGTGCCCCAAAATTCGCGGAACAACGTAGTAGTACGTTGTTTAGTAGTCATTAAGAGATCAGGTAAAAATGTTTAAAAAAATTAATCTTATTTTTTGTAGAAGATATGGACCTATTCGTTACACTAAATGTGGCAACATTTAAAAACATTCTATGTATCCCAATAGTCTGCAAATATTAGGAATTTGGACTTTACAAATATTCGATTAATTATGCATTTTTATGTAATAAAAAAACAAAACGTAACAATGGTTCTCTCACAAATTCCATTCCTCATCCTTTTTTTATTTAACAAGGCAACATTTATTTCTGACAAATTTTGAAAAAATTAATGTTTAACGCGCAATTCAAGTATTTTAACCAGCTGTAAGTTCCTCATTAAAATTTTCACAAGAAAATAATGACGCTAGATTTCAAGGTGTTGACGCTACCGTTAAATATATTGAAACCATGTACAATTTCTTTCAGATTCATAATGTAAGCAATAAAATTTTCTATATTAAATCCTTAGACAGTGCTGTTGCGCCATATGTAGATATCCCTGATGAACGATTACATTGGTTAAACATTACATTTCCAAATTATATAGAACATATTCAAAATTCATCGTTATTAATTGGTTTTCAAGGTTCAACAAATGAAACAGCTCATGCGCTAATTTTCACTGCGAGAAGTACATATCTCTGCATCGAATTTCTTCTGCAGCAATCAGCCTTTTATTGTGTTTTAACAAGGTCCTTTAGTTCTGATGCTGTAGAAGGAATGTTTTCTCATGTCAGACTCAAAGGAGGATCAAACGATGCAGCAGACGGTAGAACAGTGGAATATGCGTTAAGACAAATATTACGTTGTGGTATTGTGAAATGCTCAGAATCATCCAATACGGCAGAAACCGTTAACTCTGTTAGTTCTGCAAAACTTTTATTCGTCTGTCTATGCACCAAGGCAGGTCATCTCGAATTAGTAACTGACCTCACATCTGAGGCATTCTTAAATGCATTACGAAGATTCATATCGCGTCGCGGATTTGTAAAGCAATTATTTTCGGATAACGCAACAAATTTTAAGGCATCCGAGAAGGAACTAAAAGAAATGTATAATGTTTTTAAGAATAAGGATTTTCACAACAAAATTACTTGCACATTAGCAAACAACAACATTTCATGGTCGTTCATTCCACCTAGATCGCCTAATTTTGGGGGTTTCTGGAAGGCCGGAATAAAATCCGTAAAATACCACATAAAGCGGGTCGTAGGAGAAACCATTTTAACGTACGAAGAGATGTATACGCTCTTAACCAGAATTGAAGCTTGCTTAAATTCCCGTCCGTTATTCCCTATCTCCAATGATCCCAATGATTTAAACGCGCTGACTCCAAGCCACCTACTGATTGGAGGAGTTTTGACTGCACCGTTGGAACACGATTTGACAGAAATCAAGGTGAATCGTCTGTCTCGTTGACAACTGATTGAGCAGCTTCGCCAACATTTTTGGAAACGCTGGCAGCGGGAATACGTGTCGCAGCTACAGCAACGAACCAAGTGGAAGTCAGCAACGAAGATCATTCAACCTGGGAACTTGGTGATCCTCGTGGAAGAAAATCTACCGCCCCTGTGTTGGAATCTTGGCCGAGTCAAAGAAACGTATCCAGGCAAGGAAGGATGGTGTAGTGCGAGTGATCGATGTTAAAACAAATAAATTCACATACAAAAGAGCAGTGTCCAAAGTGTGTGTGCTTCCACTAAGTGACAAAAAAAAAGACAAAAGTGTGTTGTGTCAAATTGTAAATACGGGGTGATCAAATAGGACTGTTTAAGTTGGTAACACTGAATTGTATTTTAAATCGTATAACAGGAGTAACTTTCGGTTTTTGATGGCTTGTCGTTGTTAATGCTATACCTACATCAGATATTTGTCAAATAAACCAACAAAACATATCCGGTTGCAGTGTTATAAATAACCGAATTAAAAAATTTTCTTAATTGTAGTGCCAACTTAAACAGTCCTTCTTGATCACCCGGTAGTATCATCATTATTATTGCAGTTTGTCAATTTGTACATATTTATTTTATATTTTAAGGCCGGTTTATTCGCCTTCAAGTAACTTTATTTGAACGGTAATTACCATGGTTCTACCAATAGCAGATTCTAGACCATAGCAACTACTGGCCAGATAAATTTACTTGAAGGTGAATAAGTTTGTCAATTTTGTACATAAGTATATTTATTTTATAGCTATTGTTACAAGTAGAGTCAATTAATTGTACGTTTTTATGAAATTGTTTAACCATGTAAATAAGTCATTGAACCCTGGAAAAGTTCAAGGGGGGCGGCATGTTCGGGAAAATGGTGTGGCCGGATTGCGGCCGTGGTCATACTTACCCTTTACATGGAGGGCCGTTTTGCGGCGGAATTGAAATTGTACCTGTAAAGGTAGGGGCCGGATTGCGACCGGTCGGCGAAATTACTGGACATCATTAGGGAACGGATATTTAATCCTAAAATGTCTATTACCTACCATAAAAGTCCTGTTATAAATATCCAGTTTTTCAAAATTAAGGTTAGTCTTGACAGTAAACGACACAAGAGGAGAAGTGAAGATGGAAGTGATATTTAGTGAACGTGGTAAAGAGTTGATTCTTTTAGAGTCTTTTAAATACTTACTCTAAAAAAAGTGCCACAAAGCAAGGTGTGAAGTGGTGTTGCACAGTGAAGAGCTGCAATGCAAAAATATATGTAGACGAAAGTCGGAAAGTGTTATTAAAAAGTGATGGAGTGCATAACCATGAAGTTTGTAAAAATTTGAAGAGAAATATCATAACCAATTCTCTCAAGCGAAAAGCTACCGAAGACTTGTCAGAAAGACCTGTGAAATTAATTCATAAAGAAATAATTGCGACTCCTACACCCTCCGAAAAATTAAACAGCCTGGATATTTATTCAATTAAAATTATGCCAGAAGACAAGTTGTACCCCAGTTACCAAAAAGTATGCACGACACCCATGAAGCTATTAATGCAATTGCCGTCAAGAAGAGTTTGTGTTAGTCAATGATGCAACAGAAAACTTGTTAATATTTTCGACAACGACAAATTTGAAGTGTTTATGTGATGTCGATACAATTTACGTTGACGGCACGTTTAAATATTGTGCCCAATATTTTTGCCAGTTATTTACACTTCATGGTATAGTAAACGGCCATTACATTCCTTTGGTGTTTTGTTTGCTAAAAAACAAAGAATATACCACATATTTAAATGCATTTAAGGCTATAGCCCAGAAATGTGCCGAAATTGTATCTAAAACTGAAAGCGAAAGGTTAAAATTTGAACCGAGAGTAATATTTGCAGATTTTGAGGAAAGTATTCAAAAGGCAGTATGTATTATGTGGCCAAATTCCACATTGAAAGGATGTCGTTTCCACTTGGCACAATCCTGGTTTAGGAAGATCCAAAAACTAGGTCTTTCTAATGATTATAAAGATAAAACTTCAAACAATGGCAAGATCAATAATAAAACATTGTAAAAATATCTATTTTTATGATAAATTTGTTTTTAGGTTCTTGGTTACGATGGATATTTGGTTGCCGTTTCTGGACCCTGAACATGTTGGTGAGAGTTTTTGCGAAGATTTTATGGCAATATCACCCACAAGTAACCCAGCATATCAAGAATTCGCCAACTTTTCAAGTTCTTTACACATATCTCTTTGAAATGAATTATAATTTATCTTAAAAACAAGTGAACGAAACTGTTGAAAAAAATAATTAATTTAATTTTAATTAAAAAATACTTGCGGCCATATATTGATAGGCAACTCGGCAGAAACGTATTTCTCTACTCATAATTATCTATAAAAATTGTATTTTGATTAAAAAACAGATGAACGTAGAAATCATGCAGTGGGATCTCGTACTATGACAGATATGTCTATTGTCAATCTGTGGTTGCCAAGATCTTGCAAAAAAATATTTATTTTTCATATTGCTGTATAGTCCTTCATTATCATGCTTGGTTAACCAAGGTTTAAAAAATATTGCCCCGCCTGAGGCGTAGAATATGCAGGGATAGAGTTACTTTATTCCTTTTGTTTTAAAAAACTAAAAATGAGTTTCCTGGATTTCTTAGGGCTTCCAGATGCCACAGTTTGTTTTTTGTACTAGCAATTTTCAAACACCCAGTGTACAATAACCACCAAGTTTTCTTTTGCAGGATAATTGTTCCGTCCATACCGCACACATAATAAGAGAATGGATGGCCAACAAAATATTAACGTTTTGCCTTGGCCTGCAAAAAGTCCAGATCTAAATCCGATCGAAAACGTATGGAGTTACTTAGTAAAGAAAATATACAAAATGCCTTTTAGGCCAGCAAATGTTGATCAACTCTGGCAAACTATCGAAAGTGCTTGGGAAGAGCTCGTAGACACCTACGATATGAGGTCACTAATTATGTCTATGCCAAGGAGGCTAGAACGAGTTCTGGTTACCAACGGCTCTGCAACAAAATATTAGCTTTATTGAAAAATGTGCTCTACATAATAATAGTTATTTAATAAACTAGTTTGTTAATGAAGGCGATTAATAATCGAAACTGTTTAAAACACGAACGAGTGTAGCGAGTGAGTGCCTTTAATAGTTGAGATTATTAATCGCCCATTAACAAACGAGTTGATTACATTTTTTCGTTGACCGCAAACTTTTTTTTTGTGACAACATTTCAAATTAAAGCCAAACCAAAACCAATTTCATCTTTTTCGATAAATATGAGACCTTATAAAATACCTTCATCCTTTTTTGTCCTCAGGGTAGGCCATTTTTAAATTTTTCAACACTTTCTATTCACTTTTCCACAAAGTCAGTGTCAGAAGACATCAACTCCACTCACGTTCAATTTCACGTAACAATCACAGTTGCTAAGAAAACCTAATTACCTTTGAAAAATATGACATGCGAATTATAACCAAAAAGGTCGGCTTTTGAAAAAGTGAATTCCTAATCGTGCAGTTATGGAGCTATAAAATATAGAAAACCCTGCTGCACTACCTGCTGCAGTGTTGGTAAGTGCAAACAATGCATGTTCGAGGTTGTTTATACATAAAAATATAATCAAAACGTCAAAATCGCAAAAATCGTTGATTAATGAAAAATAGTGTATTAATGAGGTCCATTAATACACTATATTTTAGACAAAATAATTCATTAATATTGAAATTAACAAGCGGTCAACGGAAAAATAAATTAACTTTAATTTTTAGTATTAGTCTTTAAATACATATTAAAATTATAACAATTGTAATAGAAAGTTATAGGTAATAGAAATCTTTTCTTATTCTCCCATACATATAGTACGTAACTGAACCAAGTTTTATTTAATCTAGAACAAAACAGAAGACGTTTCTATGGCACCAGAAATTCGTTCACATTTGGATGGGGCCAATAGTACCATATAAAACATCATGAAAAAAGTACTTATCATTTTAAGAAATTCAAAGCTAAAAAATTTTCATTAACTCGAAAACTTGATACTATAAGGAAAAATGGACAAAGATCTGAGAGTGCAGAACTCAAATTAACTGCGCGTTCCCCTGGAATAACAACGGTGTAACTACATTTTTCACATAAATTGAGATATGGGTATCACAAAGTTCTATCTGCAATTTTCTGTAAAACTGCATAAATTATAGCGGCATCTAAAAATCTACGGCAGAATTAGGAAAATTATAGTGGGACCAGAGATATAGTGTTTTTATGGACTCTGGTCGATGATTTCTTTTACAATTTTGGGGTTACTTTTATTACCTTTTATTAACTTGAAGAGAGTTATAAATCTTCTATGACAGATGTTTTTGAGCCGTCTGAAAATGGACCATCGGAGACAAAGGTAGGTAGAGCCCAGTCGCGCGACGAGTTGCAGAAGTTTATTGCCCTGCCATAACTGACCCGCTCAAGTTAATGTACTCCATCCCTCATAAAAACACTATATTTTTGGTTCCACTTTACAGAGTTCTATCTTCGTGCGAATTCGGTATTTTATCCAAACAAGGGTGTATCTGCATTCAGTTAGAACCTTGTTAACGTAAAATTGAAGATACACCTGTGTTATTATTAAAAATTCAGTTATAACCTACGAAAATATTTCAGTTTGAATTAAAACGTCTAAAAAATTAAAATGTGTGCATTAAGTTTGTTCGAAAAGTAAAAATGAACAGGAATGCCAGAATATTAACACTGGCACTAGGTAAGTAATACAGCATATGAAATAATTATCGAGAAAATGTTTGCAACAGAATTTCAATTATAATTATTGTTTAAACTTTTTTTTTCAGCTGCTGCAGCTACAGATAATCCTGATAAGAAGCGTGATAATCAGGTCGATGTTCCAACAATTATAAGACACACACATGACGGCTGCGCCAATAATAACAATAACTTGCCTGTGCAAAACAATGTAGTTGTTATAGAAAATAATACACCATTTCAGTCTCTGAAAGAAATCATAGAAAATGCTGAAATAGTCATTGAATGTGCACCTGAAGATACAAAATCTGCCTCGACATCATCTTCTGAACCAGCAAGATGTGTAGACTTCCCCATTTTAGAAGACTTTGCAGGTATGGCAGGTAATACACAAGAAGTCAACCAAATTGAATCTACTCCTGAACACGACGTGTCATCACTTTCAGAACAGGAGGGGTCTGTAATTCTGTCTTCAGAAACAGAAAAAAGTGAAGATGATCTTGACATTGTAATTGAAACTGAAGTCGAAGTAAACCAGATCAATGATGAGGCAAATCAGGAAAAACAATACAAAAGAAAGAGAGTTACCAGACCCGAAAAGTGGAAAAGCAACGTTAGAAAAACGTTATGCCAGTCTGGTAAAGAATATATGAATGCAAGAGGAAAAAAAGTTGGTGCCAAAAAAATAATAAACAAAAAAGATTGCTCAAATGCATGTAAATTCAAATGTTCTCGAAAAATTGGAAATAATGGTAGAAGGGACTTATTTCAGTATTACTACTCGTTAAATCAAAATGAGAAATACGTATTTCTTAAAGAGACTACTGAAAAGTATGTGAAGAGCCGTAGGACCACAGAACAACCATCTCGGCGAACATACTCTTTAAAATATTTCTTTAAAGTTCAAGAACACAAAATTCAAGTTTGCAAGCAATTTTTCTTAGGAACACTTAATATTTCACAAAAACCAATATACACAGTTCATTCGCTTAACCAAAACCAGACAGCAAAGAAGGACTTAAGAGGCAAGACAGGTACCCGAACAATCTCAAATGAGCGAAAACAAGTTGTGATAGATCATATAAGCAAGTTTGAGGTAATAGAATCTCATTATTGCAGAGAAAATAGTAAGAGAAAATATCTAGAAGCAACATTAACAATTCCAAAAATGTACAACCTCTATCTCAAACACTGCGAAGAACATTGTGTAATTGATCCAGTGAAAATCTCAATGTACAGACGTATATTTTGTACAAATTTTAACTATAGTTTCCATAAGCCTAAAAAGGATGTTTGTGAACAATGCAGTAACTACTATTTAAAAAAGCGCGAAAAACGACTCAACGAAATTGAAGAAACAAACATGACAAAACATCTTGCTGAAAAGGAAGCTATGAGGAAAACCAAAAACGACGATAAGAAAAATGCTATACCTGTTTTGAGTTTTGATCTAGAAAACGTAATAACATGTCCACGGTCTTTTATTGGAAATCACTTCTACTTACCCAAGTTGACCATATACAATTTAACAGGTCATTTATCTACCACCAATAAGGGATATTGTGCAATATGGACAGAAACTCTTCAAGGAAGAAGTGGAAATTGTCTTGCAAGCGCTTTTAGGAAAATCGTTGAAAGAGTTTTAGAGGATAATAATGTGGAAGAACTCATTACTTGGAGTGATAGTTGTGTGCCTCAAAATCGTAACTCTCATATAGCATTTTGTGTATTGGATATAATGAGAAATTATCCGGCTCTACAAAGCGTGACAATGAAGTACTCGATTCCAGGACATGGCGCCGTCCAGGAAGTGGACAACATCCACAGTCAAATTGAACGGCATATGTCAAACATAGAATTTTTTTCACCATTGAGTTTCGTAAAGGAGCTTAAAAAGGTAAACAAGAAACATCCATTCCTCATAATGCAAATGAGAGACCAAGACTTTAAAAACTACGAAGAATGTTCTAAACAACTGAAATATGACATGTGCCATTTACAAAAGTTAGCACTTTAAAATTTACTAATAACGACATAACGGAAGTCGCGTTCAAAAAAAGTCACCTCGATGAAAAGTTTCTCAAAGTGTCCATAAGTACTCCAGTTCCTGTATTAACACGTCGTCGAAGCAAAAAAGTAATAGAACCGAAGACGCCTCCAATTGCCAATTTAATCCCACAACCGCTTCCAAAAAAAAAAAGAAATTTCCAAAGAAAAAATCGAATCTATAAAGAAAATGTTGCCAAGCATGCCTCAGTTGGATCAAGATTTCTTTAAAACATTTCTTAATTTATAATTCTTAATAATGTGTTTTTTGTTTTTCTCGAGTTAAAAATATTTTCATTTTTTAAAATACAATGTTAAATAAAATAAATATTTATTTTGTTACACATTACAATAATATTTTTTTTTACTTAACACTTTGTTTTAATTTAGCAGCTCTATTATCCTTTGAGTTTTCGACTTAATTAAGTTGTAAGAGGCAGTTAGAACTGTGCATTATTCAAGATTTCCGAAAAGTTAACTTCACAAAGTTCCATCTACATTTACGCACTTCTAGTTTTAATGTAAACCAGCATTATATCCATCTAATTATCCTATGGGTATAAAGCTAATGATCCTATTTTCAAGTTCAAACAAATTCTACTTTACTAAGGTTTTCGTAATATTGATTATCGATTGTGTAAAATTGCAACAGTGATATCTCAAAATGGTTGAGTGCGTGCGTTCTTGGCTGAGCACAACCTTCCTTTTTTATTAATGGATCATTTACCACTTTTATGTGCTGCTGCTTTCGCAGATTCTCAAATTGCAAAAAAAATTTAAAATTAAAAGAAAGAAGTTGCAAAGTTGGAAGTTGTAAAGTTTATTAGAGAGAACCCATTTCCTTTGATTGTAGAATGAAATTACAGATATTGGTTTATAATAAGTGCCTTGCAGTTATTGGAAGATATTTTAAGGGCAACGAAGTTCATGATACTCCCTTAGATTTCATTGAGGTGGAAGCTGCTACTGCAGAAGGTTTATTTCAAAGTATAAAAAAAGTTTTGGATGAAAATAACATACCTGATAACAAATTAGTGGGAATTGGAGCTGATAATGCAAAAAAAATGTTGGGCCAAGTTAATAGTGTGCAAGTGCTTTTAAAAAGAAATATAAACCCAAGATAATCATATGCATGTAAGCAACTTCCAGAATACTTAAAGAGTTTTGTTCATTCTGTATGTAATTATTTTTCTAAAAGTACCTACAAAAAGATGTGAAAATTTCATTTTTTTCAAGATTTCCTCCAAGAAACTCCATCTAAAATATTGAGGATTTGCAAAACTCGATGGCTCTCACTTAGAATGGTTTGTAATCCAATTTTGGACAATTTGAATTCGCTAGATTTATTTTTTCAAAATGAGGTCTTTAATGAAATTACAAAATGTTATTTGTTATTTTTGAAATATGTATATTCTAATCATTGTAAATAAACTCAATATTGAGTTCCAGAGTGAGACCCCTAAAGTTACTTTGTTGCTCGAAAGAGTTACTTTTATTAAAAAAAACTGTTTTAGAGAAATATAAAAATAACGTAGAACTTATAAACGTTAACGATCCCTCAAATGTTTAGAATTGAATGTACAGTTGGATTTAAAAAAACGGGACACGTCAAAAAAAATTTACACAATTTTTTTGGTTTTTAATAGTGTGAAACCGTCTTACAAGAGATAGGTTAGAATTATGGTCATAATTCAATGACATTTTAAAAACTTATTTGATAGGTATTGTCAAGTACACAATTAATTGACAAATGGACAAAACCAAATTTACATAAGGAAAAGATTCATTTCCCGTTTTTTCCAACTGTAATAGTTATTTGGGTCACTATTCCAGAAAAGGATATTTTGTGAGTGGTATTGCGTAGCCAAGGTACCTAGCCGAGGCGGAGCAACACGAGCACTCGCAAAACATTTTTTGGACGTGTAATCCACAACATTTTTCATGCCGCCAAATTTAAATCATTTTTAAAAAGCAAAAAATAATTATAAACTAGTTCAACCTTTGATTTTATATTATTATATTAATATGAAATCAAAGTTTCAACCAAAGTATCTTCTATGTCAAACTTTGTTGACATTTAAGAATCAATGCTGCCAGGCCATTCTCTAATGAATTTTTAACCAAAGTCACTTTTGTAAGTACTAGGCCGGGAATTTAATGTTCCCGGCGGACTTTGAATCATGCAAAACCGTCCATAACGGCCGGCAGTATGAAATAGTTATTTGGATCACAAGTCCAGAAAATGATATTTTGCGAGTGTGAGTGATATTGCGTAGCCGAGGCGGTTTAGCCGAGACGAAGCAACACGAGCACTCGCAAAACCTTTTCTGGACGTGTAATCCACAAAATTTTTCATGCCGACAAATTTAAATCATTTTTAAAAAGTAAAAAATTTGTTTCACAAGTGGAATCGAACCCGCGACCCACGCGTCCCTGCGCCGAAACGGAGTCCGTTCAATGCTGCCTGCCCATTCTCTAGTCAAGGTCACTTTTATAAGTACTAGGCCGGGAATTTTACGTTCCCGGCGGATTTTGAATCATGCAAAACCGTCGATAACGGCCGGCGGCATGAAATGTACTTTGGTGGACACTTCGAACTGTTGCTTGGTAATAAAAGTTGTAGTTAGTTGTAGTTAGAGTTGCAGAAATTTTCAGAATTCTTGAGTCAGTCTAACATTGCAGCAGGTACTCCTTCGAGACCCGTTAGTCATAAAATTAGCATTTTACAAGAGCATTAAATCTTCCTACTGTGAACAAATTTGTTGGGAAATTTTAGATTTTCGTGTAGGTACTTTAGTGGTTGAAACTCTTGCAGACATTTTTTTAAGGAAATAACTGATAATATAAATTAATATAAATGTAAAGTTACGAATTCTAAAAACCGTGCGATCAAGAATTACTTAGATAAGGGGCGGCTATGACTTTGACAGTGTCATATATATATTTTTCATGTCTCTGCTATCTTTAACTAATAAACATGAAATAACTGTCACTATTAATCAAATTTTAACGCAAAAATAGTTGTTATTGTGCACGTGCAACATCCTTTTATGACCCAGTCCACAATGCGCGCGTGGATATAATGCGCCATTGGCGTAGCGTCTATTATTTGCTATTTAGTTCTGTTGGTGTTTTTTTGTATTGTTTGCGTTGTTGATATTTTATTAATTTTTGGATAGTTTTCTATTCCCTTCAGTCCATATTTGATTCAGTTAAGTAGTGTAGTTAATAATTTGAATAGGTTAGAGTGATTTATGGCGAGTTGTACCGCATTTTCGTTAATCATGTAATAACTAAAACGAGATTTAAACTTAATGGTGTATTAAAATTTGTTTCGCTGCACCGCATATTTTAAAGTCTGTTTAAGTAAACATGATTAATTAATTAATTTGAACAAAAATAATCGAATTGTAAACAAATCCCTTGACAACGGAAGAAGAATTCCGCTGGAGGCGCTACTATTTGACAGTTTCAAACTTGACAATTTTAAGAAAAAGTGGAAAAAGTCAGAATAAATCCTAAACAATTGTGAGAAATTCAAAAAGTAACGATTTCCTGTTAGCGCCATTTACCGGTCAGCCTGTACAGCACCGGGGATATTCGAAACCCAAGACGAAGGTCAAGCCAATGCATGGGTTTGCAATATCGAAAACGGGAACCGGGGAAGCAGTGCGAATTCAGATGCTTGAGACGTTAGAGAGAGAGAGAGATGTGCTAATTAATAATTGTTTATTGTGCACCTCATGTGTCGATTAAAAATTGTTGTAATCGTCCGATAATTAAAAATTGTTATCCTGAGAAGGGTATTGCTTTTATTCCATTTTGTAAAATGATGAAAAACGAGGCAAAAAAGAAGAAAAAACGCTGTCCGAATTATTCTCCGGAGGAAAAAACACTTTTTTTGAGTATTGTACATAAGAACATAAGTACAAGAGTATCATAGCGAATCAAAAAACAGACGTGGTTAGTTCGGAGGAAAAAAGTAAGTGTTGGTAGAAAATTGCCAAGGATTTTAACAGTCAAAACCCGGGGAGCGTATTTCGCGATGCAGCTTCGCTACACAGATTTTTTTTTAAACTGTGTCCAACAAAAGAAAAACGGCTGTGAAGAAAAAAAGGAAACACACAAGACTGGTGGAGGATCCAAAAAGAAGAATAAAAGGAATTCAAGTAGTGAACAAAAAAACTGCATAAGGACTTGCAACTGAGTTTGATTGTGATGCTACATTGGAACCAGCGGAGTTAGAAGTAAAATGTGCTTTTGTTGCGAAATATCTTACAACAACTTACGTCGTATCAGCAGGAAAGTCTATTTCCTCTTCAATTAAAATCAAAAAATGTAAAACGCTTGCTTTTGTGAGATTGAAGCGCGAATAAAATCTAAATTTATCGAGTTCATGAAAACGGTCAGACCTTGTGAACTGAAACCGTGGAAAACCAAAATCAATGATCTCCAAGAAATCATCAAAATCTTCCATGTTGATTTTAAATTTGAAGTCACATTGACATTAATGACATTACATAAACTCTATTTAAGGGTTAATTCGCCGATTTTGGCTACTTTACTAAACAAAGATTAAAGGTTATTTAAAGTGCGGTGCAAACAAACTTGTAAAATTAAATAATACTTAACGTTAATCACTGGATTAAAAGTGCGGTGCAACCGGCCATTAGGTAACTTTTAGGTAATTTTAATTTTATTTAGCGTAGGTTAAATTTCAGTTTTAGAAGTTTAGCAGTTTTAGATTTGTTAGTGATTGAAAGAGGCTAATTATTAATTGTGCCATAGTCAGCTGCAAAATGTGTAAAGTCACCAAAGACTCAAAAAAATGCATTGAAAATATTACTTTCCACAAGTAAGTTATTACAAAATAAGGTGTTGCAATAATTATGATTGATAAATGAATTTTCGTAGGTTCCCCAACAATGCTGCAATTCGAAAATTGTGGGTGGAATTTTTAACAAAGCAAACTGGGTTCATCATAAATCTAACCAAGCATTCTGTTTTGTGCTCGTTACATTTTACTGATGATTGTTTTAATAAATTTCGATTGCTAAAGTGATATTAAGAAAAGACGCTGTTCCGACTGTCTCATGGTAGGAATACCAACTTTCTACCGGTATTAGTTCTAAATGTAACTTTTAATTACGGATTCAATCATTAGAAACTACAAGTTCGGACTTTCAGCAAGCTATCGCTTCAAGTTTAATCAGTTGTGAGGTATCCAATGACTTCCACAAAGTTTCATGTGCTTCAATAACGTCAAAATTGGGAACCTTAACGGAGCAAGTCACAGAAATCTTACGTACGGGAATTCACATCCTTTCTAAAGTAAGAAAAATATTACAAAAGAAGGTGAAGTGTTTGAAACATAAATGTCTCCGGCAGAAAAAGATAATTAAGAAATTAACCAAAAAAAACAGGGAAAGTCAGCAACCCAAGTGTCTGTGATAATCAAAACAATATTGGAATTGATGGGAAGTTCTGGGCAAAATTCAAGATTTACTTGAAAGAGTATGCCTGAAGAAAAATGGGATACCACTACCTCGTAAATCTGTTGAAAATTTAAGAAAATTTTCTGTGACACTTCAATATTATTCTTCTCGAGGTTATAATTATGTGAGGAAGCATTTTGATAATTGCTTACCTCACGTTCGAACTTTGGCATCTTGGTATAGTTCTATAGTTGGGTCTCCTGGTAGAGGCACTACATATGCTAAAATTGAGATCAGAGTTGCTAAGACAAACATCTGACAAAACGATAGTGTGTTCCTTAATTTTCGATGAAATGGTTATAAGAAAATATACTGAATGCGATGGACGACAATATCATGGGTTTGGTGATATGGGTGCAACAATAGATTTTGCGAGTAACATCGAAGCCAAGGAAGTTTTAGTTTTTATGTTGGTGGCTATTAATGACACTTGGAAAGTTCCTGCCGGCTATTTTATGATCAACAGTTTAAATAGTGAGCAGAAAGCCTCCTTGGTAACACAATGCCTTGCACTAATTAAAGAATGTAATGTTGTGGTAACAAATGTTACTTTTGACGGTTGTCCTGCCAATTTTAGTATGGCGAGTGCACTAGGTTGCAATCTTTCCACCCATAATTTGGATCCGTATTTTGGAGCTGAGAAAACAAATATTTTGCCGGATCTTTCCCATATGTGAAGCTGATAAGGAATACTTTTGGAGAGAAGCGAAAGTTAATTGATGCTGAAAATGGAATTATAGATTTTCATTACGTAGAACAGTTTAATGAATTGCAGGAAAGTGAAGGGCTTCACTTAGCTAACAATCTCAGGCGACGGCATATTCAGTTTTTTAAACAAAAAATGAAAGTTAAATTGGCCACCCAACTTTTAAGTCGTTCCGTAGCTGAAGCATTGTTATTCTGCAGAGATTGGTTGCAGATCAGAAATTTTGAAAATTGTGGGCGTTCTGCTAAATTTATATTGATGGTGAATGACGCTTTTGATATTTGGAATTCCAAAAATTTGAGAGATTTCGGTTTGAAGTAAGCACTTTGTCACAGAAATTTGAAGAATATGTGAAAAAACTTAAATTCACATCTAATTCTTTGGTAATCGAATCCAACAGGGAAACAGGTTTTCTATGTTTGGGTAGACAAAGTGCTACTTTAACAGTAAGGGTAGATAAAGTTTTTTTTTTGCTAACCTAGCAACCCTCATACTAACGAGATTTTAAAACCTGACACGATTAGAAATGATTTAAAAAAAAATATATTTTTTTGTTCGACTTGAGAATTTTCTCCTGTCTGAACGGATTTTAATAAATGTCACAACTTGTCAAAACGAAACGTCAAGCTAATTTTAAAGATTTTAAGCCTTCCAGGGGCTTGTCGAACAAAAAAATGTTGTATTCAACTCGTTCGTGTGTAAATTGGGCTTTTTTGGCACTCGTGGGCCTTTAAGATGCTCGTTTGACTCGAGTTTTAAACTGGCCAAAAAAGGCCAATTTACACAGGAACTCGTTAAATAAACTACTATTATTTAATCAGTTTTACACAAGTCGATTGTTTTTAAATGTATCGAGGTGCTTTTAACTAGTAACAATGGTGAGCTTTGTAGAAAGTGACACTTTTTGTCGTTTTGCAGCAAAAGATTTTTTGCGTTTTTTTTTTTGCGTTTATGACAGTTTTCACGTTTATTTTGATGAAATTCACATTATTACTGTAGACATTTTGTTTAAATCGTGCGGAAATGAGATTCAAAAACATTGCAAAAGTGGTGACCTTGAATGAAGATGGTCGCAGCGTACGGTACATTGCAGATTTGTTGAATATTGCTAAAAGTAGCATTCATGACGCCCTGGTACCGTCGGACTGGACAATACAATAGAAGACCAGGATCTGACAGAAAACGCTCTAGAAATGAACGCGATGAGCGTTTTTTAACATTATCCGTCCTTCGGAACCGCTCTTTAACGTCAATTGTTCTCGGTAGTCGTTTGTTAGAAGCTCGAGGAACTCAAATTTCTTCATGAACTGTACGAAGGGTCCTACACGACAGTGATTTGAGTTCTCAACAATCGGTAGCATTCCCAAAATTAACAACAGATCTTAGAGTTAACAGAATGAGATTTGCGGAAAATCACACAAATTGGACTGGGTATTCAGCAGTGGAGATCAGTAGTGTTTTCTGATGGGTACCGTTTTTGCTTACATCCCCAGATGAACCGAGCGTGTATGGAGGAAACCTGGAGAACGATTTTCACCTTGCTGCATTTCACCCAGAACACCTTTTGGTCATGGTGGTGTAATGGTTTGGGCGGGTATTTCTTTTTACGAGCGCACTTGTTAGGGAGAATTTCTTCTTTATGCATGATAATGCCCGCCCACATACTGCATAAATTGTTACAAATTACCTACACGCTGTTGAATGACATGACATGAATCCAACACATGTATGGGACACGTGAAAACGGAATGTTAAAAAATTCAACCATTGCCAGAAGCCATTAAAGAGCAGCGAATAGCGTTGTATGAAGAATGGGAGCAAATGCCGCAAGAGATTCAGCATGTTATTGAAAGCACGCCTAGACGTATCGAAACATTTCGCACGTGTCGGTAATACCCGATACTAACATTAGGTTGAAATTTAAAAAAAGCGAAAAATTATGTTTGTTGAAAAATGTATTTGTTGTTAAATTTTTTCAAAAATGTTACTTTCCTTGTTTGCTACCTCTTTTACTTAATTTTCACTTCTGTCTTCTGATAAATTATATAAATAAAAGTTTTTTGTTATCATTTATTATTGTTGATCACTTTCAAATCTTAAATTAATTAGTAGATAAATTAAAAAATTCTAGAGTCCGGGTTTTTTTGTCCAGGAGTGTAATAGTTATTTACACAATTAGTGGGATAAAAGCAATATTACAGGATTCGAGTGTGAAGATTGCAGATGACGAGAGCGTTAGCCCGAGTTCATCTGTAATCACACGAGTTTCCTGTAATATGCTTTAGCCCACGTGTTATGTACAATATTTTATCTAAAACCGCCCCGAATTAAAAAAAAAAGGTAAATCTTATTTATTTCCGCCAGTTTCAATACACCACTCAGAGGAATAATAACTTACTTATCCCACTGAGTGAGGTAATGAAGCTCAGTTATCCCACTGAGTGGAGTAATGAAATGCGTCCGGTAATGAAGTTCCTTATTCCACTCAAATGAGTGGGATAAGTGTCATTTATCCCACAGGATTACATAAAATACAAAATAATGCTATAGAAAAAAATAGAATACTATACACGATGATAAAATTTAATTATCTTCTCGAGTGTGTAAAAACGCTCTCGAAGATAAAATGATTACACAATTTTTAACTATTACCGATCTTGGATGTGCCCATGTGTCAGGTTTACGATATGAAACTTTTTCGGTATTGGAACAATTATTTATTTGTCTGCGAAATGTATGGTTTCAAAAAATCAATCGATATTAATACTGCCAGATTCCATAAATTTTGTTCAACATATAAAGCTCATAAGTCATAACGCTAATGAACCGTTTAAAAAAGAATTGAAAAACTACGATGCATCAAATTTGCCGCCATGTACAGCGGAATTACACCAGCAAATTTTACGCACTCATGTATTACAAGCATTTAGCAAAATGCACATTTACGGTTCCCAAGTAGTTTATCAATGGATGAGACTTACAAGATGGGAAATTTGAATTTTACTGGTTCGAAAGAGATTGTATGCCGCCTTCTGTTTTAGATGCTTTGAAAGTAGTTGAAATAGAAACAGAAATCAATACATTGTTTCCTTGTATTTGTATATATTTTTGTATCTGGTGAACCTTGTTCACTGCATGATGCTCGAGTTTTGAGAAGATCAAGTTTATACAGAAAAACGGAAGTAGAAGAGTTATTCAGAGAAGATTATTTTTTACTAGGTGATCTGGCATATCCCAGCCTATCCTGGTTAATGCCACCATTTAAGGATAATATTCAACTACAGACACTCCTCACAAAGAATCATTGTTGAACATTCGTTTGGACTGTTAAAACAGAGATTTAGAAGGATGCAACAATTGGAAAATGTATCCATTCATTTAGCGGTACAGTGTGTTATGGCAGCATGTGTTCTCCACAACATTTGCCTATCAAATAATGATATATTACAAGAAAGAATTATTTTAGAACCTAATATTGAAGACGTTTTTGAAGGACAAAACAGACCCAGTAGAAAAGAAGAAATTTTCAGAATAATGTTTGAGTAAAGTTATGTAGTTTACGTCAATTACGGGGTGATCAAGAAGGACTGTTTAAGTTGGTAATGCTGAATTTTATTTTTAAATGGTACAACTGAAGTAACTTCCGGTTGTTGACGGCTTCACACTGACAGCCGCATCAGTGACAAGTCAAATTTGACATTTCAAATTAAATTAAACACCTGGTGAATCGTTTGAGAGAAGAGTTAATTTATGTTTAGAGCAAAATGGGGAGCACTTCGAGAATTTCCTTTAGTTAATTTTTAGATTATTATTCCGAATTCCAACTTTGATTTCTTTTTGCTGTTAATTTTTACTCTCATAACCTACCATTTTGTCGTTATCAGATATCTGTCAAACAAACCCACAAAGCATATCCGGTTGCAGTGTTGTAAATAGCCGAATAAAAAATGTTCTTAATTGTTTTGCCAACTTAAACAGTCCTTCTTGATCACCCGGTACAATAAAAACAGCACTTGAAAATGTTTGTTATTTTTCCTGGAATTTTCTAATTCGTCACCCACCTGGTCCCAGACGAGACGAATTTTGTTTCTACTGTATATCTGTCATTGAAGATCTATAACTCTCTTCAAGTTGGTAATAAAAGTGACCCCAAAATTGTAAAAGAAATTATCGGCCTAAGTTCATAAAATCACTATATTTCTGGGTCTACTATATCTGCCCATGCATAAAATGATGAAATAGTAGATGACAGAAGAGAGAGAAAATACAGAAATTTGCGCCAGAACCTATAACCTAAGAATTTGTATGTCTCTGTGATGCTTCACGCCTATTTCCTCTGCTATTTCTATTGTTTGGGTGTGGTTTTGAGGCCCTTTTGTTATCAACCTTTTTGCTGTGTAATGTGTGTGTTATTAAAGTCCTCACACTTTAAGGAGAACACGTCGAGTCATCCAAATCCGTCCGTGAAGTTTTGTCCAGTGGCGTATCACTTGCGTTCAGAAATGGGGGCATACGTTTTTATTTGAATGATTGTGATACCGCTTTTATCAATACTAACCTCCCTCAAATAAAGAAATAAAAATTATTTAGTTCTGAAAAGAACTGATTTTAATGCAATAGAAAACAACCCTCAAATCACGAAACAACGAAACGAACACTGGCAAAGCAGATCACGAATAAAGGTACGCCTCTGACGCCGCATGGCCGGTAAGCGGTTCTACCTTCCCACCCTAGAAATCGAACAATGGACTCGACCAACGTAGTTGCGTCTGCCGCGCAACTTTATTGGTGTGTTCTCCTTAAAGTGTTGGCACTCTAGTTACCTATTGTTAAGAAGTTTCAGCTGTACAATGAACGATTCCGAACTGATTGACTTTGTGCGCCAATTCGAATTAATTTATAATAAACGAAATAAAGAATTTAAAAATAACATTGCGCGTGAAAATGCCTGGCAGGCAATAACTTGTAATGATCTGAATACATTACTTTTTCCGCCAAATATTCGAACCTGCGCAAAACGGTAACAAATGTGGTCGTGATCGTCATCGAAGCGGAGGAGCCCTACGTTGTGTTTTTCTTTTGGCGGAAAAGGTTCGGAATGGGGGTTCCAGTGGGAAGAGTGCCGCAAAATAAAACACACACCTTTTATTGAAAAAATGCCTGTGATAACGTTGATTTTCGGCGAACAAATGAAATGAATCCAAAATTAACGGGGGCCAAGTATAACAAAGTAAAGAAAATTAACTAGCTGAGGCCATTGCAAAAACAAACAACAATATTAATACAGCAACATTTAAACAAACACAACGGGTAAATAACAACAAAAATGACAAGTTAAAGGTTGCAAAAAAACCCAGTAACAAATTTATAATGCAGTTATCACAGACAGGGACGGATAAAAACCCTCTCCAAAACAGTATCCCAGGTATTACTCATATTTTACAATTCAAGTTATGACAATTCCAAGTTTAATTAGTAACTACGCGGGGGTCAAGGTACGCCGACAGGAGCTTAGAGCTGGAGGTAACAAACTCTCGGCCGCGAGGGGACTCAGAAGAATAATCTGAATCGGCTTGAGACCAGCGACGTTTTTAGTTATGTTGACGCTACACGATGCTACGAACGTTGGCTCCAACGTTGGACCGAACATTTGAGACAAATACGTTCGATAGTTGGTGCGGCAAATGTACCGGCTACACGGTGTAGCGAATGTTTGATCCAAAAAGTGTGGTATAAACGTTTGTCCGGTTTGTCTAGAGTAGGAGATATCATGGAGGATGCAGATGTTGCGGCTACAAACGTATCTGCAAATTTCGCTTACGTTGCCGACAAAGCCATCCCGACATAACATTTACAACCGATTTCGGCCCCAGTGAACGGTTCTTCGGACGTTTCGTTGAAATTATTTAAAAACAAAAATTATTTATCTATAACAGTTAATGCACCATTATCCTTAAATGGAGGTACAAGCCATGGTAAAGAAGGATAGGCAGAATCCCCAATAAGAAATTTATTTCCAAAATATTCTGGATTTTCAGCTTTGCGATAAATTGCTGATTTCCTGGCATCATGGAGAGATCCTGGTTCACCACAATATACATCTAAAAAAAAGTTTCCTTATCTCATCAATTCCTTGTATTAGAACACTATGGAAGCCTTTTCTATTTATGTATGAATCTTGATGATGTTGTGGACGGTTTATTTTAACATGGCAACCATCAAGACCTCCAATTACATTAGGAATGCCTCGTTTTTGTTCAAATTTCCTTTCGTTTGCATTTGATTCTCTTGGAACTGCCCATTTAATAAATTCTTTTCTAATACTTAAAAGATAGTCCACCACTCGCACTAAGCAACGATGAGTTGAACTCAAAGATACACCAAAACGATCAGCAATTTGTCGAAAACCTTCACAGTTGCTTAAATACCATAAGGTTAAGAGAAATGCTTTTTCTGTTGAGATGTTGGTTCTTCCACTTTCATATGTTGGAATATAATTACTTCTATTCAGTCGTCCTTCAAGTTTAAATTTCATCAAATATTTAACAAAAATCATACGATGGTCACTTATGAATAAATTCATATGCTGTGCATCTATTCATTCGAAAATGTGCTTGAAAAGTTTTGTCGCTGTACATTGGTATGGTCATTTCTACATAAGACTGCACCTTAATAACTGTCTGTCTTCATTTTCGCTTACGTATAAACAATTCCTCATCTCAGTTCGCTATATTGGCGAGTGACTTGCGGACGTGTGCCACAATATTCTGGGTGAAATCGAGCTGTGGGTGAGAATTAGATTAGGTGGCCATCCCATCTTTATTCTTTACTTCCATAAATCAATTATTTCCTCATATCATATCTAATCACTCACCGTTATCGCGCCAGCAGTTGGCAACTTTTTGCATCGGCAGCGATTATCGCAGCCGCTGCGATAAAATATGAGAACCGCTATTAAAGAAAAATGACTAGCCAAACTACGAAAACCCCAACAATGACTACCCCCAACCATTTTCCAAAAAAAGATCAGGCAATCATATTGACAGCGAATGAAAATCTGAAAAACCGTGATTACGCGGTAAAAATTGCCAACCTGATCGGAGGAGCCCAACGCATACTGTACCTATCGAAAATTGCCCTCAACAGAATATGCATATATTTGAGTAGCCCTCAACTAGTCGTAAATCTGACTGCACAATACAACACAGTCGAAATAAATGGTTTCGAAGTAGGCCTGAGACGTCTCGTCACACCGTCGCAACGTATAATCCTCTCAAACGTTTGAGAACGCCCTTGAGAACTCGCGCCGCACTTGTCCTGGTCCTGACGACATCCCCCTGGCATTTCTGCAAAATATGTCACGGCGAACCAAGCAGCACTTCCTAGAGGTGGTAAATCTGATGTGGACCAGGCGTTCGTTTCCTGTCCTATGGTCGAGGGCCGTCGTTTTACCGTTAAAGAAGCCAAATAAGCAGTCATCATCTCTAGATTCATATCGTCCGATCTCCTTGACCTGCAATGCTTGTAAAGTAGTTGAAAAAATGATAAATCAGCGACTGTTGTGGTTTTTGGAAACCAACCATTTATTGGCGAACACACAAAATGGGTTTCGGAAGCAAAGATCAACAATGGACAACATTATATTTCTGGAGTCCAAAATTCGCGAAGCTTTTAACTTAAATCAAAAGCCTCTTTGCCTTTTTTTCGACTTAGAAAAGGCTTTTGACATGACCTGACAACACGGTGTTTTGAAGACATTGAGCTCCTGGGGTCTTCAAGGACATATTCATTATTTTATTAGTAACTTTTTAAAGAATCGAATGTTCACTGTGAGGGCAAATGGATGCACATCCAGCGAAAGAACGCCAGAAAACGGCTGCCCTCAAGGATCAGTGTTAAGCCCGACTCTTTTCCTCATAGCGTTAAACTCTATACAACAGCAGATCTCATTTCCAAGTCTTTCTGCGACATATGCAGACGATCTTATTGTCTTCGCAACAGGAAAGAATTTAGAAACCCTCGAAGAAGAGCTACAGGATACTTTGCGCAATCTTGAAGCCTGGTCACATTCTACGGGTTTTCACTTCTACTCAGAAAAGACAAAATATACAGGGTGGTCCCGATATAACCTGCCAAAAAAATTCTGGGTCATTAGAAGGATCTAACAAGTCCAAAAAACCCCTTTTCATTAGGTCCAAAATAATGTGGAAAAATTAACCCCTATCCACACCCATTCGACGCTGCTGACCACAAAAATACGTACCTACTCAGGAATTAATTGTTGGTGTTTGTAAGTATGACAGTATCTAAGCAACATAGGTACCTGAATCGTTTATGACAAATCTCAAATCTGACAAACTAAATCAAATTAATGACATTTATTGAAAACGCTGCACACTGTGTGCGTTAATTCACCAGCTTATTTAAGTACAAAAGCTGATTTTGTAGACTGAGATGAATGAGTAATAAATAAAGTGGTGTTCCTCAATGTGTAAATAAATGTAGAGGTAGTGTGTGCAAAATTGTGGAAGAACTGTGTAATAAGAGTATCGTCTTAATTGTGGTTAAATAGCCAAAATTATGTATTGAATAAATTTATTTACACTTTACATATTCGTACTTTCAACTCTAACTGAGAATATCTACTAAATAATAAAAGATAAACTAGAGTAGAAAAAATATTTTATAATAAATGTTCTGTGTGCCTTCCGTTGGCATTTAAGCACATTTGAGTACGCCGGTACTGAACAGAATTCAGCATTTCTGGGTTTTTACGAATCTGGTTCGCGGCGCCTGTTACGCGTTTCTGGAGTTGGCCTTTTGTAATTATACCAAATCTTTCGTGTGGCCCCAAAAATTAAAATCCAGAGGGGTTAAATGGAGGATCGTGGACGCCATCGTATTGGAATCAGTCAGAACCAACCTCACATAAATGCAGATGTAGCTCCACAAAAGTACAACGGGACGGAAGGACTCCTTCGGGAAAACGCTCGCCGTATGGTCACCTTGCCGGTCTTGAATTACCACGTGTTTCGCCATAGAGTAAATGCAAATCGGCGTATTCTTGTTTTGTGAATTTCATAACTTTTTGAAGGATTCGCAAATTTAAAATTAAACTTGACAAATGTCATAGGCGTTACAGGTACCGTTGCTAAAAAAATTGCAGCCAAGTAACCAGAATTACCTTTTTAAAACCGATTAACTCATTAGCGTACAGCAAATTTTGACCAAATTTTCAATTATTTTTATCTCGAAAACGAAAATACTTTTATTAGAAACATTTTTTGTGTATGAGTTCTACTCATCGTCACCTATTACTGGATTTCTTTTGGCAGGTTATATCGGGACCACCCTGTATAGTTTTCAGTAAGAGAAGGACAGATTACACACCAACCTTAACTCTCTATAATCAGGCAATAGAAAAAGTACCCTGCATCCGCTTTCTAGGAGTCATACAGTTGTGGACAAAATGAAGTGGGACAAGTCTTGATGCAGATTTTCGCTCAATTTTAGTTGATTGCAACGGGCGCTAAATCTGAAGTTTTAAATTTGACACTTGTCAAAAAAAAAAATCAAAAACGATCATGGTTCGCATCACAGACAATTAAACATAGTAAGACTGTCTAGATCTATTCAAATTTCAGCGACGCGCGATACTAGCGACGCGCTAACGTAGGGCCGAACTAGATGTATAATAAGTTGCATATTCCTCAATTACTGCAATCGAATGTATAATTAGTTGCATACGGACATATTTTTTTGTTTTTACTTATCTATTTTTTATATTATTGTTTTATTTATTAAAAAAAAAACAAAGACAAACAATTATCCAAACATTTTATTTCATTAAAAGATAAAGCTTATATTATATTTATATTATATTTCATTATTTTTAGTTTTCTTATAAAGTTTTTAATTTTGAAATTGTTTTTCGCTTATAACGATTCATGTAATACATAGATTATCTTTTCTCTGAGATTGAGTTCACAAATTTTGGTACGTTGAAAAACCTATAACACTGCCTGAGAATTTTGATGAATGTGCACGTTTTGGGACAACTACAGGATCAGGAATCACAACTTCTGTAATTCACAGTCATTAAAATTTTCGAATTGTCTGGAAAAACTGTTATTTTGTGACACTGTGAATTTGGAACGAAAAATTGATGGGAATGGCACGGTACACCTATAAAATCTAGTTTTTTGAGAACTTGGAAAATAATTTTCTGTAAAGTGGTCTTGCCAAATGAGTGAATTTTGTAGTTTTGAAGGAAGTATTCCAGATGTATCTAAAACCTTTATCCACCTTTTTTCAATTCTGAAAATAACATTTTTTGTAATAACTTTTTTTTCGAAAGTATTACTTACGGAATACGAACTTTTTGGTCAAAAACTATTCAAACAAGTTAGTCAGGCTTCGACATCGCAGGTAGAAGAGACTCGGGACAAGTACGAAAGTCGTTTTGGATTATTTTATAATTTTTATCATAACGAAATTGATTAGCAAATTTTTGACAATGATTAATAAAGATTTTTGAAACGAACAAATTTGATTTTTTGAATAAATCAAATTTCTCGCTGTCAACGTAAATAGCCGATTCATCATCGACTAAATACGGTTATTTAGTTCGGCCCTACGCTAGGGTTGCGCTAGCATCGTCCACGTCTCCTAGGTTTTATATGGACTTTAACAGTCTTAATTCGTTATTGGTCTGTGGTTCGGATTAGCAATTTAGTCAAATTGGGAATAATTTCTAAAGCTGAGGACGGTTGGTCCATAAGGCGGATTGCTCTCAGGTACAATATTAGTAAAAATTCCGTCTTCAATATTTTAAAAAAGTGGAGACAACAAGGAACAATAAATGCAAATCCTGGGGCCGGACGAAGAAGGGTTTCTAATCAAGAGCAAGATGCTTTATTAATCCAGACAATAAGAGAACATCCTTTTTACTCCGTTGTGGACGCTGTGGGAGAAGCCAACTTCCCAGGATCGGCTCGTACTGCTCGAAGACGGGTAAAAGAAACAGACCTACGTTGTCGTTCAGCGGCGAAAAAAATACTTCTTACACAGCAACACAAAGAACGTCGAGTTGGATTTGCTTTAGAGTACATGGCAGTTGATGAAACCTTTTGGGATAATATTATTTTTACTGATGAGAAGACTTTCCAGTCAACACGTAATGGTCCCATTCGTGTTTATCGTCCCGCTAATAGCAGATTCCAAGGAAGATATGTAAATCATGTAGATAGTAATAGATTTACTGTAAATATGTGGGCTTGGATATCAGCACGTGGCCCCGGTGTTTTATGGCATATTGATACAAGATTGAACAGTCCAGAATATATTTCGATTTTAAATAATATAATGTTGCCCTCTGTGTCGCTGTTATATCCTGATCAGTTTTTATTTCAGCAGGATAATTGTCCTGTCCATACGGCACATATTGTGCAAGACTGGTTCAGGCAAAATAATATTCATATCGTTGATTGGCCTAGCCGCAGCCCCGACCTAAACCCTATCGAAAACGTCTGGGGGCTACTCGTAAAAAAAATACAAAGGCAAAATCTCAGACCCCTAAATGTAGAAGAAATGTTAGAAATTCTTCATAATACATGGGAAACTATTGAAGACGATTACTGCTTGAATTTATGTCATTCTATGCCCCGAAGATTAGCAGAAGTTAATCGCAACGGTGCAATGACAAAATATTAGTTATTGTTAAGTTTGAAAATTATTATTAAATAAATGTATTTAGTTTAGTTTGAATTATTTTCATTGCATTGTATTTAAGATCAGGGGAATAATAAACTCCCAACTTATCATGGGTACTTACAAATTCGATTTTAATTTTTTATTTGAAAACCAATAAAATTTTAGATTTATTCAACATATCCTTAATTTCACAATCATGTGAATATAACTGATCTCCTAGAGAAAATGATACGAGCGAGAAAAATTTGTCGATTTGTCCTACTTTATTTTGTCCACAACTGTAAAGTTGCACTAGGTGAGGGTTAAGGGCCAACCGTAGGCCAACATTAACAAGGAAAAACGGAATTAATATGATAATAATATGCAACACAAAATACATAATAAACTATAAATATTTTAATAGTAACCATAGAAAGAGTAAACTTTCAGACAGACTTACATTAGCGAAAAAACATTGTCCCAGTTCATTTTGTCCACAACTGTATTTGACTCCCAGCTCACTTGGAAAAGTCATATTTCTTCTATAGTTTCATCCTGCAATAAGCAAATTGGCCTACTGAGAATCTTGGGACATCATACATGGGGTGCAGATACAGGCATCCTTTTATCGGTTTACAAAAGCTTAGTTAGATCAAGACTTGAATACGGATTAATTACCTATGGTGCCTGCAGGAAGACTACGAGGGAGCCAATTGAGGTTCTTCAGAGAGCTGCTCTAAGGATCATTCTAGGCGCTTACCGCACCACACCAAGCGACAGCTTGTATGTTCTCTCACGCGAAATGCCGCTACAACTGAGATTCGAACAACTGACTCTTAACTATGCCGCGCAAATCTACTCCCAGCCATCTCATCCTAACCACAGTTTGCTCTATCCACCCTTGGAAACTGTCCCTAAACACACAAAACTCCCCTTTATGCCTATAGCCGAACGCATTCACTTGTTTCTCCAAAGACATTCACTTTCATTCCCACCATCTTTTTATAAACCAGAACTTAGAATCCCACCATGGAGCATACCATCCCCAAAAATACTGTTTGACCTGGCCACCTATAGTAAAAGCGTTACCAACCTAAGTATCATAAGTCAAGAATTCTGCAGACTACGTTCTAAATACCCAACAGCAACGTTCTTGTACACAGACGGATCTAAAATAAGCGGCGCACTGGGAGCGGCTGTCCACACGTCTACACGGGAACTCAAGATAAAGTTACCACCTTATGGTAGTATTTTCTGTGCGGAACTAGCAGGCCTGTTAGAAGCCGTACAGCTGGCAGTGAGACATGTTGACGGCAACTTCATTATATGCAGTGATTCCCTTAGTGCACTCCAGGCGATGCAACATCGTTACTCCACCAATCCCCTAGTGCAGAAGATTGCCGAAGAACGTAAAACAGCCCTCCTGTTGAATAAGGAGCCTATGTTTATGTACACGCCTTCTCATGTGGGTATAACAGGCAACGGGAGAGCGGAAGAACTAGCTAAATCGGCCGCTTTGGACGCTGCATTACCGGAAACAAACTATGGTCTTTCCACCGACTGGAAATCTATCATCAAATCAGCCGTAATAAACACCTGGCAATCCCAATGGGACTTGGACTCCTCGCATCTGCATCGGATAACACCCTCTGTTAATCAAGATCTTCACCTTTCTCTGGATCGGAGGTCTCAAGTAATTCTATCGCGATTGCGGTTGGGACGTACACCTCTAACGCACTCATACCTCCTCAACCAGGAGGATAGACCCCTATGCATATTCTGCCAACAGTCTGATTTGACTATTACACACATTCTACGTGACTGCCCGGCCCTGATCAACTCCCGCAAGGCATGCCAAGTGAACTGTGGAAACTACTCTATGCTTTTCGAAGACTGGTTCAAATTGAAGTCCTTCCTCAGGAGTATAAAACTTATAAATAACCTATAACGCACTATAACTATGCTAATGTAATATTGCTGTATGGCCCTCGTAGCTGTGGCAATAAAATTAATAAAAAAAATAAAATAAAAAAAAACCCTCATCTGAACTACTACACTATTAGTACTAGACAAACAAGTATTACTTAAGAGGTCCTGTAAAATTTGATTCTTGAATCTTTTTGTGTATTATTAGATTGACTTCTTACCACAGCATACTGAATCATTTTTTAACAACGTATTTTCCAGCTTATTGTAGGTATAGCAGTTATAACACCGAAAATACTTCTGAGGTTATATTTTTTTTACACTTTTGGTGACGAAACACGAAACGTTAAAAGCACTCCACTATGCTCTTAAACTCGTCGCGCGTGTTTTAAAGACTTCCTTATAAACCTGTATCATAATATACTATTATTACCCCATAAAACTGGATTTGCTGCATTTCCCTTGAATCATATTATTATTCATTAAATTTACTACATATTTAGTATAGCCAACCCTTTTTAACAGAAGATTTTTGCGGTCGTGGAATTTCTACACAAGGAGGGCTCAGCACGTTTTCTAGCAATAGTTCCCTTATTGTGGCTGGAAAGAAATGACAAAACTGGTTTTGACCTCGTACTACCAATTAGATTCCATTAACAGATATTGTAAAAAAAACACACAACCTACAAGAAGAACTGGCCTTCCTATAAAGTTTACAAAGTTCATCACAAAACAAGTACATAATATGTATTTGCTCATTGGTTTTAGTTCTTTTTATTAATTGTAATGTTTGTAGCATCTTATGACGATGCAGAAAAAAAAATTACTGAGCTTCTGGAATACTCTTCAGAGGCTACCTCCGATTCTACTACAAGCTTGGTCGAAAAATTTGATGGATTACGTGATGCCGAAAATGCTTCCCTTCCTCCTCGCGTGCTGATTCTTGCTCTGCTGATTCCGAAGAAGAGGATCACTTACCTCAAAAAAGAAAAAAAATGCGCAGAAAGAACCAGCTTCACTTCGTAAAAAAACTAACGTCGCAGAAATATCAAATGTTTCGCTTGCAAGCACTTCGATGCTCCCTAGTCCTACCTCATCGCATTCGACATCTTCAAGTAATTTTCTACTCCACATTAGCCACTCATTTTTATTCATAAATATGATGTTCACAGGCTTCCAACATGATGTAGATGTAGGTACGCCAGGAGTTATATAAAATATCAACGCATGCTGAAAATCATTCTGTAATTCTAAACGAAGTGCTAAGAACTCATAGACATCTACAACAAGATAAACTTGTAGCTTCATCGAATTTACCAATGTCTCCAATTGGAGATTTGTAGGGATTCTTTAAATTGGATAACTCCATCGGAAGTGATCATGATACAGTAAAACCTCCCTTAACGGACACCTCTGTTAGAGGGACATATCTCTAAATCCCGACAATTTCAAGTATTTTCTTATACATGTTTACCTCTTTATTCCGAACCCTATTACGGACGCGGACGCATACATTTTTGTTCGAACGGACACCTGTAATTTAAAACCATGTAATATGGAAACGATTAAATCTTATGAATACTGGATTAATTTCGTCAGTAAATTCTTTTAGGATTATGTCGACAAAGACGAAATATTCGGAGCTTGACAAAAAGTTCCAATATTCAGTACACGTATTTACTTACGAGCAGACGTATTGTTATAACCCATAAAATATTTTAACTCTCTTTCAATCATGTCATCGGCCTCACAAAGAAAGTCTTTATCCTTGAAGGCCAAAATTGAACTAATCGAATTTGCAGCTTCATAAAAAATTAGCATTCGACAGTTGACCCGAAAATTCAAAGTGGGAATAACCCAAGTTAGTGTTGTTTTGAAGCAAAAAAAATCAACTGAAGAAATTATGGAAACAGAATGGGAATTTGCAAAGTAAACGGAATTTCTACAAAACTGGAGGATTAAGAATTGATACCGTACTCATTAAATGGTTTACTAAAGCAAGGGCGAAGAATATTCCAATGTCTGGACCTATTCTAAAGGAGAAAGCATTAGAAATATCTAAAGAATTGGATTGTGCAACCTTCAAGACATGGAATGGTTGGTTACAAAAAGTTTTAATCCGCCATAACATCATGTCTAAGACTGTAAATAAAACCTTTGGTTATAGGAAAATCTAAAAAGCCACGTTGTTATAAAGGTGAAGCACTACAAGACTATGAAGTTTCTTGATATTGCAATGCAAGCTTCAGTACGACGGCGACGTGCCCAAGAAAGCCGAACTCTATTCAGAATGCCTCTGTTTTCACGAATTTCCTGAGTGGCGTTTTAAACGTAATGAAGAGGTGCATCGTCGTACAGGTGCCACATTTTTCGTCAAATTGCTAGAACAATTTCCTCGAGTAATTCGGGCAAAACTTTAAAAATTGAAGATAACCGCCTACATTCAAACGGCGAGGTAAAACATAGGGCCCTACGAGATGATTTTCAACATTTCCAACCCAACCCACACGTTAATTGAAAAATTACTGCTGGAAGTGATGCTCTTGGATTTCGTGAGGAATACCATCTTCTGCAACTAAAATGCGATCTTCTCGTTGGCGGCCAAGATCGCGCTTATTGATTTCGAAACGCCCGAAATCGCGAAGATACTGCACAACCTTTGTTTACAAAGGTTCGTACATTGGGAAGTATCCTCTGAGGCAACTTTTCACCGTAGATTTTCCGTGCTAGCTCTGAGTGTCCACGAGCTTCACCATTGATCAAAAACAATATCGATTTTCTCCAGGTTGGTGAAAGACATTTGTGATTTGAATTCAGGTTAAAATCGATGTTCTTGTCAAAGTGACTTAATTTTGAATTAAATGACAACAAAAAAAGTCTACTATGATCTATTTTTTACCTATTTTTTCAAAAAATTCAGTGGCTCCCAAACTTTTTTTTAAAAACTTTTAGCCCCTTTTTCTCGAAAAATATCAACATTTGTATAAGGCACCATTGGCTCAATCGTTACCTTTTGTGAGGTTCTATCGCAGGTTAAAATATATGCACAACCTTCAAAGTCACTCTGTATAAAACAGTTAAAGGCCGTAAGACTCTCTGCTAACAAAAGAGGATTATTGAAGCGACAATTAAGTTCTTATGAAAATTCTTAGAACTATAAAAATCATCAAATCATATTTTATTTGTCTATCTAGATTCTAGACGAAACTTGGGTATACCAAAATGGACAATCTATTTGTCGGTGGATACATGCACGCCGGTTGCAAATTTGGATTTTTGTCTGGTTGTGATTACATATTAGATTCTAAGAACAACGATAGAGACTATCAAGACTATCAACGGGAAGCAATTTGCCAGCTGGATTAAAAACCAACTTTTACCCGCCCTTAAAAATTGACCTCGCAAAAAGTAGTCACAATGGATAACGACACTTATCATTCTCTTGAAATCGATAAGCCTCCGAATTATTCATCAAAGAAACAGGAAATGAAAGAATGGTAACTAGATAGGAATATTCAAATTGAAGGCAAAATAACAAAAAATGAACTGTGGCAACAAATTAAATCACTACGGCAAAGAGAAAAAGAAATGTTGATAACCTTCACGAACAACATGGAGTTGAGGTTTTAAGACTACCGCCGTATCATTGCGAATTCAACCCTATAGAAATGGCCTGGGGGTTTTGTAAAGGGTATTACAACAAACACCTAACTGAAAAATTTGCTTTGCCAGCATAATCCATAGTAAAATTTTCACAAATATGGCAGGCACACTGAGCAGCTTATTGCCGACAATTGGCAGACGCATGCACGCACGTGGGTTTATCTTCAAGAGGTCGAAAATCGCGCCTTTGTATATCTCCATCGAGACCTCTTAGTCCAATCAATAGGGAATTTTACCTTGCAAAAGGTACAGAAAAGTTTATACTTGGCAGGTTTCTTCTATCAGGCATATTATTAATATTGTTGAGTTTGCGACCTTGGGGGTTGCCGCTCGCCACGCCATACTGGAGAATAGGGGTGCAAAATCACATTTTTGCGATTATTTCATTATAAGTGCGAGATACCTCTATCTAAGTTATTATAGAAAATGTAGAGAATTGCATGCTGGCGTATTTTTTCTATTTGAAAACCGAGACTAAAATGAAGAGTTCATCATTATGGTCGACTTATTCAATGGTTAGATCTCTGATGAATATTAATCATGGGATTGACATTAGCAGATTCTTGAAATTACGTGCGTTTCTAAAAAAACAAAACGAATGTTACACTCCAAAAAAATCTCGAGTATTCACGAAAAAGGAATTTGATACATTTTTGTCTGACTCCTCTGATCAACAGTACTTGGGATTGAAGGTAAAATAATAGGTACTATTCAAACAGATTTTAGTATTTGATATTTTTCAGATTGTGTTGGTTATTGGTATATCAGGTGCTTGTCGCTGTGACGAAATGGTCAAAATGAGGACTGACGACTTTGAAGACTTGGGATCTTTAGTCCTGGTAAAAATTCCAGACAGTAAGACAAAGAAACCTCAATCATTTACAATAGTCGGAGACAAGTTCATTAATGTGTACCGGAAGTACATTTCACTGCGTCCCGAAAACATGAAAGAGTCTAGATTTTTCTTAAAATATGCGAATGGAAAATGCTGTCGGGCAGTTATGGGGTTGCATAAAATTGGTGGTGTACCTAAGGAGGTGGCGTTCTTTTTAAAACTACCTAATTGTAGCGAATATACAGGACATTCTCTGAGACGGACATCAGCAACATTACTCGTTGATGGTGGAGCCACGGAGGGTGGAAAAGTTCTACCATCGCTGAGGGTTATATAGAGGAATCTCTGGCTCACAAGCAAGACGTGGCTATGAAAATTTTGTGCCCAAATACCAATGTTGTGACTCCTGAGGTAAATGCACTGGGTCCACCAAGTAGTCCGACCGCAATTGAAACTACTGATGTTACCCTTTCAAAAGTTGCAATAACTGCTTCAAGTTCAGCTGTCGCTGAAGCAATGAGCGCCTTTAATATTCAAAACCCTTCTAACTGTATATTTAATTTAAATTTTTATAAATAGGTTTAATTAACTTAATAAATGATTTGTTAAAATTTGAGTTAGGAATTTTGAATGATTTAGCTTGTTTACTTCACAGCCGCTCATCAGCGGATATAATAACTTTATCTGCCGCTCGTCAGCTCGTTAGATGCCATGACAATGAAGTGACACTTTAGCATTATAAATGCAGCAGGATAATGTCATAATTTGCGGACGTTTGAAGAAAAAATAGTATATCGACGATGCGCCTGCAAATTCTCCTAACTGACATTTTACTCACAATTGAGTTAATCCCATTCGCGGAACCGTCTGATGAATGCGCATGTCTGTGCAAAACCTCCTTACGGAGAAAAAATCGTAAACCTTAAAAATAGCCGATTTCAAAAACTCGTAACTACATTGACAGAATAGTTGGACCGCAAAATCTCCTATCTCGCTAGTTATGTGTGTTATACAGGCGGTGGCTGCAGAATCTGACATGGTAAGCTGTTTTTTCTTACAATTGTGATGCATTATAATGTTATTCAGATCAACTAAAAGTTGTGTCCATGCAAATTTAGTTAGCTATTTTGATGTTGTTAGGGTTACTGTGTATACAGGGTGTTAGGTAAATGTCCGGCCAACGTTTAACTGGTAATAGTATTCATCAAATGTAACATAAAAGCTTAGTAACATTTTGGCGAATTCCAAAAACTATTTTGTATTATTTCCCTTGATTTCCCCCCTTTATTTTGACGAGCCGTTTACCATAATGCACCTTTATTAGATAATTTATGATTTAAAAATGGTATCTTAGCATTATCATTGATATTTGAATTTGTCATTTTGACAAGATTATAAAATGGCACAATATTCTATCAGTGAATATGCTGATATGCATTTGGTATATGGAGAATGCCTAAGCAATTCTCATGAAGCCATGCGAAGGTATGCTGAGCGTTTTCCAAACAGAAGACACCCGAACAGAAAAACGTTCGAAGCGGTAGCTCGAAGGTTACGCGAAACGGCGTCTGTTTTACCAAAAAGCAACGAAATAGGAAGGCCAAGGGAGCTAGACATTGATGAGGCAGTGCTACAACGAGTTGAATAAACACCAGAGGCTAGTACTAGAGAATTAGGTCGCCATTTAATGTTAACCACTGGAGCATTTGGAACATTTTGCATAAAAATCTGCTGTATCCGTATCACATTCAAAGAGTGCAAAGTTTGACCCAAGAAGATTATCCAAGAAGACAAAATTTTTGCGAATGGTTACTACAAGAAAACGATCAAAATCCCATGTTTGTTTCAAAAATTTTAATGACTGATGAATGTTGTTTCACTAGAAATGGTATTCTTAACTTTCATAATACACATTACTGGGCAGATGCAAACCCATATCGAATTCGCAAAACAAATTTTCAGCATCGGTTTGCAGTAAATGTTTGGGCAGGGATAATAGGCAATGTTTTAATTGGTCCATGGATATTACCACAACGATTAAACGCTGACATTTATCTAAACTTTTTAAGAAATTCGTTACCTGAACTTTTGGAAGAGTTGCCACTTGCAGTTCGTGCTGAAATGTAGTTCATGCACGATGGCGCGCCACCTCATCTCAGCAGAAATGTGCGTAATTTTTTAAACGTGACATATCCACAGCCATAGATTGGTAGGTGGTCTTACTACTTGGCCTCCCAGATCCCCGGATTTCAATACATGTGATTTTTATCTGTGGGGACACATGAAAGCCCTGGTATACAAAACACCTGTTGGAAACCAAGACGATCTTTTAAACCAGGTGATGGATGCTGCTGAACACATCCGAAATCATCGTGGAATGTTGCGGGTTCAAGATTCATTAATACGGAGAGCTCATGTTTGCGTAGACTTTGAGCATTTACTTTTGTATTTTGTATTAAACGTTATTGTAGTTATTTTCTTTCAAAAATTAAATTGGTTACAATTACAAGGGGCAGTCTAAGGTGACAAGATGGTGACATTTGTTCCAATTGATAATTGTCAGATACAAAACTTAGCTATTGCTACGATTTTTAAAGCTAATTATTGTACAATAAGGCATCCATAGGCGGGTAACAAAATTTGTGGAAAATCTTCGCCGATTTTTTAATGGTTTTTGAACAACTTTTGGTAAAAAAGTTACTAAGCTTTTATGTCACATTTGATGCATACTATTAACAGTTAAACGTTGGCCGGACATTTACCTAACACCCTGTATAATCAAGGCGGTCTCTATTTTAACAGGCCAGGATACTGGCTGTGTTGCCAAATTTCTTAGTGGGCCATTCCATAGCATCCTGAGTTTCAAAAATATTTGCACTTCCATAGAAAGGCGGTTCATTCAAAAATCATTTTAACAAGACAATTAATTGTGCAATTAATTTCAATAATTGAAAAAATAAACATACCACACAAATGTTGCGTACCCAATTGCAAGTCAAATTATGCTTCTTGCAAGTCTTCCTACGTTAGCGTTTTGCAATTCCCATCCAAGAAGATTAGAATGCAAGAATGGATGCGGATTTTGGAACTAGAAAACTGGCGCGTGAGGTCTTTGTTGCTCGTTCCATTAGGTCCAAAATCCATTTTAAATTATAAACCTGTATTGGTGGTAGGGTCCATACACCCGAGTGGGTAGCTTTTGCAGTTCTTATTTATTTTTAACAATTCATACTGCACCTTTATTAGTCTTTAATGGTCCCTGTGTACGACTTTAGAAAAAAGTCCTGAACTGTACAGTGTACAGGTGGCATGCGTTGGAATTTGCACTGGAGCTAATGCAATCACGGTGAACTAAAAGGACTACTATCTTCATTTTGGATAGGATACTTGTTCAGAATACAGCACTCTATGAAATTTTACTAACAATAGCTATCTTATAAAACAGGATACACTTAATTACCTTGACTGGGACACCTTTGACTGAAGTAAAATTGCAATACGAGAATTAGAAAAATCTTTCAGTGATGATTCACTGACAGCTGACAATGACAAAATAGTGAGTGACAGTGAGTGATCACAAAACTTCAAAACCAGTAACTTTTTTTAAAGGTTGGCGAAGCAACGTTGCCAGACGTTAGTGGGCCATTCCACAGACCACTTTCTGAAGTCAGTGTCACGGCCTGTTAAAATAGAGACCGCCTTGATATAATGTATGATTTTCTTTAATAAAATAATATTTGATACCATTGTTTGAATAATTAAACCAACCATTGCTTGGCAGATTTTTGACAGATCTGTGCCATAAAGGCCAATTTATGCCCTCATTTGGGGGCGTATAAAGACGATTATTGACTAAGATAGGATAAACAACATTTATCCACGACTAGTGTATAATGTACCTCTTATACGTCTGTTTGCTGACCTTAATAATACCCATTAATCACGGCAGTAATTAATGAGTCATTGATTTAGCTATAATATTATATTGTTTTGCTACAAACAATTATTGGTTTTTAAAATTTTATCGTGTAAACCACTAAATATTTTCAATTCAGTTCTGTACATACAGTGAGTTTTTTTTTAAGACTGGCCATAGGGTTTTACATGCTAATTTTTCAACCCCCTGTTAACTTTTGTGCCGATAAAAATATTCAAACCATTTTTGGAACAAAGTTGGAAGATTTTTTAAACTGTCGGATAGATTATAATTTAATATCCCAAACTGTCGAAGAAGTTGTGAAAAAAATATTTTTTAGGGCGCCGAAATAATAGTACGTCGAGCGGCCGTCAGAGTAGCGCCATTGTCGGCTCAACCAGCACCTGACGCAACGCAACGATCACTCTGCTCGCCGTTTCGAAGATGTTGCGTAGGTCTCTCCAGGCGAGCCTGTTGGAGGGTCTGTTATAAGCCGCAAAGACATGAGTGCCGTCGACTAGTCTGACCTCGATTACCTCGACGGAGGTGTCGATCTTAGTCTTAATTTTTGCATGAGGGACATTTTTATGAATTAACAACGCGACTCCACCAGCATTTACCGCGTCAGGTCTGTCCAGTCTGTATGTCGTATAGTCCTTAAGTCGTAGTTTGTCCGTTGGGGTCAGCTTGGTTTCACTGACTGCCATCACGTCGACCTCGTGGGATTTTAAGAAGTCAGTCAGCGTCCCCTCGCCGCCCCTGACCCCGTTGGCGTTCCACGTCGCAATTGTTAAATTAGTAGTTGACGTGTTCAGACGCGTCAACGCATCGCTTGTGACAAGAGTAATCTGGTGAAAAATCCAACGATTAAGTGCTGAAAAGTGCAGTATTTTCTTATAACAAAGTGATCAAAAAGAACAAATAGTGAAAGTGAAAACAGACACTCTTATAAAACGGCCGCAGCCCGGGGAGGCATGCCCAAGGGGCGAGCCGTACGTCCTACTAAAAAGACTTAAGAGGAACGTTAACGTGCTAGAAGTCCAAGAAATCGGTGCAGTAATGCAAAACATTCCGAGTGGTTCAGTGGAAATAATTGAAGTGACAATGGACACTGGCGGGACATCCGCAGAGGGATCTGATAACGGAGGCTGGCAGGGGCCAGTCACGGGTCGTGGCGCCGCTAGGCTAAATAAACCTGACTTCCCGAAACTTAGAATTACGAATTCTTTTCAGCCACTATCAGAAAGGACGACGGACAACACAGAAGCCGTACCGATCCAGGAGACCAGCAGGTCGACAAGACCCACGCAGATAGAAAATACATCGAGGACCAAACCTCCACCCCCGATCGTGATTCACGGCTTCGTGGAAAACTTCGAAGATTTGAAGCGGCTCCTGCAACAACAGGTAGGCCGCAATTACACCGTTAAATTCACTAGAAGGAACACGACGATCTACATGAAAAACAAGCAAGATTGGACTAGAATCAAGGACATCCTCAAATCCAATGAAACGGCCTATCACACCTTCACCCACAAGGATGAAAAAACACGCATTCGTGCTGAGTGGACTCTGTCAGGGTCCCACAGAAGAAGATGTCCGGGACGCTCTCCAGGCCGAAAATGAAATCACGGTGCATAAGGTGTACCGCATGAAGGGAGCGAAAAGGCCGTGTTACTTGGTGGTCACCGACAAGACGCTGACCTTGAATCAATTAGAGACAGAGGCAAGGACTCTAATGAACACCAGAATCGAATGGGCTCGTCACATTAACAACAAGTTAATCACGCAGTGCCACCGCTGGGGGCACGCCACCAGTAATTGCAACGCAGCGCCCCGCTGCCTCAAATGTTCAGGGGACCATTTTACATATACCCACAAAGACAAGGTCTTCTGTGTAAAAAAATTTACTTGTAGGATGCCGGATGGGGCATTTAATTCATCTGCTTCTCAGTTCCGATCAGTGGATTAGTTAAAGTCGAAATACGACAATTTAAAAACAAAGGCGGGGAAAGTGGTGGCGGCGAAGCGCACCTATAGACGAAAAACAGGCGGAGGAGGTGCTAGTACAGACAAATTTGACGCAGTGATAGAAGCCGTCCTACGAATTATAAATTTAAAAACAGTCGTAGGATTTGCAAATGGTGTTGATTGTGATCATGTGGGTTACGAGTATTTTATTTTTGACATGATATAATTGTTAATCCACGGTTTGCGGATTGTTACGGAAAATGAATACGACTCGTTCTCGGTTCAACTGGTTTATTTTTACAGTTTATTTTAATGTTTCTCTGTCGAGTTACTTGGAACGAGTGGCCCTCGTCCCTTATGCCTGGTCCCAGGTAAGCTCTGGTAGACAATAACAATAACATGGTTCCAGGAACTCTAATATACAGTACGACTGTACATACTGCCCCCGTTGAAGGGTTATACTTCAAGTACCTGTCGCTACATAATATGATTGAAAATACTATGATAATACATTGATAAAATAAAACGTTATACAATAAGTAAATCAAGACAAATCAATCAAATACACAATTATGACAATATACATAATTTTATTACTCCGCACAAAGCACGAGATTTCTTTTAGTTTGTCTCCACTGGCACGACACACACCTTTCTTGCCGCACGCTTTAATGTCCCTTGAGCGGTACGCACGGTCACAACACGAATCTTGCCATCGTCACCAGGATGCGTTTCCACAATTCGGCCAATTTTCCACTGAAGTGGCGGTAAATTATCCTCGGCTAATACGACCATCCTTCCAATGTCGAGGGAACCCGTTGTTACAGCATCTGTCTTCCACTTGGACCTCGACTGCAACTGAGTTAAATATTCCTTGGTCCACCTTTTCCAGAATTGTTGGCGAAGACGTTCCACGAACTCCCAACGTGCCAAACGATTGATCGAAACCTCCGTGAAGTCATACTCTGGAAAGGAGTTTAGTGGTTCCCCTATGAGGAAGTGGCCTGGTGTCAGGGGTTGGAGATCGTTAGGATCTGAGGATATGGGGGTTATGGGACGCGAATTCAAACACGCCTCGATTCTTATCAATAATGTGTTCATCTCCTGAAATGTTAAGTTTGAATTTCCCAGAATTCTTTTTAAATGTCCTTTGACAGATTTGACATTAATTTCCCACAAACCTCCCATATGGGGTGATCTGGGGGGTATAAAGTGCCACTTTATCCCTTCCTTTGCTGCAATATTTTGAAGGTCATTTTGAATATTTTTATTTTTAACAAAGGCGTATAACTCAGCCAATTCGTTCTTTGCCCCTACAAAGTTCGTGCCATTGTCAGAGTAGATATCTTTGGGTAATCCTCTACGTCCGACAAATCTCCGCAACGCTGCCATAAATTCGTTAGTTGAGAGATCATTTACTAACTCGATATGCACCGCTTTTGTGACAAAGCAAACGAATATTGCAATATATGATTTTATAAGTCGTTTGCTACGACTTCTCGACTCCTTCACTAGTAAAGGTCCAGCATAATCAACACCACAACTTAAAAAGGCTCTACCTGGCTTGACTCGCAATTCGGGCAAATTTCCCATTTGTGGCTTTGTGATAATTGGATTTACCTTAAAACAATTTTGGCAATAATGCAATACTTGTCGTATTGCACTCTTTCCGGAAATAATCCAATATCGTTGGCGCAATGCTGCCAAAGTTGCCTGGGGGCCGGCATGAAGCTGTCGTTGGTGCTCATATATTATTAATAATTTTGTTACAAAATGTTTTTTTGGTAATAAAATTGGATTTTTGGTCTCTTTTGATAGGTGTGCATTGGTTAAGCGCCCTCCAACTCTAATTATATCAAACTCGTCGATAATAGGATTTAATGAAAGTAATTTGGATTTGTTGTTTAACGGTTTATTGTTTTTTAAATTACAATAATCTCCAGGGAACTCCTCCCTTTGAACGATTTTTGCAATTGTTAGTGTAGCTGTTTTTAATTCCTCAGTAGTCAGGTAATTATAAAGAACTCTTTCTTCTTTTACTTTAGTTTGACAATTTTTTATGAATCTTAACATCCTAGCAACAACTCGTTGCAAAGTTGTAAATTTAGAGAACCTACTCAAAAAATCCGTTTTGCTACCTGAATCATGGTCATCTATTGTAGTCAACGTTACTTGTTTCTCCGGAATTTCCGACTCGTCTACCTGAATTGTCGAGCTGGGCCATAAATTCTGGGGCATTTTAAGAAATCCAGGTCCTCTGAACCAAATTGCACTTTTTAATAATTCCTCTGCATTTGCGCCTCTACTTAGAATGTCCGCGGCATTATTTTTGCTTACAACATGATTCCAATTGGAAGGGTTAGTTAAAGACTGAATTTCTGAAATGCGATTTGCAACAAATGATTTTAATGAATTTGGAGGAGAACTGATCCATGCTAAGACAATTGTGGAATCGCACCATAAGAATTCTTGCGAAAATTCTACGTTAAATACCTGTTTTATTTTATATATTAAGCGTGCAAGAAGTAAGGCTCCGCATAATTCTAATCTGGGCAAGGTTATGGTTTTTAATGGTGCTACCTTTGATTTCGAACACAAAAGTGTTATTTCAAAATTGTCTTTGTCATCACCAACTCTTACATAAATTGCGGCTCCGTACCCTAATTGCGAAGCGTCGCAAAACCCATGCAATTCGATTGTACGATAAGGAAAAATATTGATTACTTTTCTAGGAACTGCTAAGTTTGATAAACTGGCAAGTCCTTTTACAAATTCAACCCAAGATGAGTGTAAGTCCGCAGGTAGCGATTCATCCCATTCTAATTTTAGACACCAAAGCCCTTGCAGTATTATTTTCGCCTTCATAATGACCGGACCCACTAATCCTAACGGGTCGAATATTTGGGCAGTTACCGATAAAACTGTTCTCTTAGTTACCTTTCTTGGGAGGTTTAATACTATTTTGTATGTAAAAATATCTGTATTACAAAGCCAATGTATCCCTAGCGTTTTGCTTGCTTCACATTTATCGAACTTTACCTGTGGTTCACATCTACTTGCTTCTTTGTCTAAGAGTACTGATGCATTATTTGATTTTAATTTATGAAGCGGGAAATGAGCCTGTTCCAAGATATTTATTACACTGTCTCTAATATGAATCAAATCTTTTAATGAATTTGAGCCGGTGAGCAAGTCATCCATGTAAAAATCTCTCGCTACAACCTCACTCGCCCTTGGATTTTCAGATTTATTTATTATAGCTAGCTCTTTTAAACAACTAGTTGCAATGAAACTAGCAGGCCGAGTGCCGTACGTAAGTGTCTTTAATCTATAAGTTTTTAAAGGTTCGCTACTCGAGTTTCTCCAAAATATTAATTGATAATTTGCGTCTGCAGGATGCATCACTATTTGCCGGTACATTTTGGCGATATCCCCGGTCAAAACATATTGAAAGGATCTAAATCTAAGCAAGATAGAAAACAGGTCTTGTTGGATAACTGGTCCGTTCAATAAGTTGTCGTTTAAACTGAGTCCCGTGGAACTCCTCGCGGAAGCGTCGAACACCACGCGCACCCTACTAGTGGTACTATTTTCATTAACTACTGCGTGGTGACTTAAATATGAAAAATGATCATCTGGAATATTCGCTACTAATTCCATATGCTGTAACTTTAAATATTCGTTCATAAAACGTGAATATTCTTCCTTTCTTTCTGGATCCCGATTTAACTTACGCTCTAAATTGTAGAACCTTTTTAAAGCTAAATTTTGCGTATTTCCCATATTAATTTCTCCAAATTTTAACGGTAGTTTGATCACAAATCTGCCTTCAGCATTTCTGGTGCACGTTTGTTTAAAGTGATTTTCGCAGAAATCTTCCTCTGCTTCTAAAACTTGGTTGCAGGTAGAAGGTTCAACAACCGCATTTTCCAATTCCCAGAATTTTCGGACACTATCTTCTACCGTTAAATGGCAAATTGTTGGGGATATATTGGTGGTTAAGCCATTGTCAAACTTTCCCCCTGCTATAAAACCTAGCTGGGTTTTTTGGTATGTAATACCGTTAAGACCTGTTACCTGACCCACACAAAGCAATTTTAAAAATAGCTCGGATCCTATCAACAAGTCTACACTTTTGGACACATAAAATTCGGGATCCGCCAGATTTAAATTGTCTGGAATTTGCAACTGATTAACGTTTAAAGAAGCTAATGGTAATTTTTCAGTTATTTGATTAACAACTAAACATTTTAAATTTGCTGTGAATGCATTAATTCTCGATTTTATGCAAACATCTACTTCTCTATTAGCGGTACTCACACTGCCATTTAAACATTTGATTTCGATATTGGTCTCCTTTTCTTTGAGATCTAGACGTTTGCACATCGAAGATGTTATGTAACTTGACATTGAACCAATATCCAAAAAGGCTCGGCACGAAATACTGATTTTTGGAATTCTTAATTAAGATTACTGCTGTTGACAATAATACAACACTTGTGGTTGATCTGATGGAATAAGAATTTACAGTTACATCGCTATTGTCGGCATTAACACTAGTATTATTTGAAATATGCAAAAGTGTGTTATGTCTTTTATGGCATATATTACATTTACTACTTGATCGACAATCAGCTATTAAGTGATTGTCCCGTAAACAGTTAAGACAAAGTTTACGTTGTTTTACTTCATTGTTCCTTACATTAGCGTCTAACTTTTGAAATTCTGGGCACTTTAATATGATATGTGATGTTTCCTTGCAATACAAACATAAAGGACTTTTCTTATTAACAGTTGCATGTGTTATTGTGCGACCCTTACTTTTACTGTTATTGTTAATTGAATTACTTGAACCAGATTTATTTTGCACATTATTTAAAGCTTCTAAGGCCATACAGCGTTTTTCTAAAAATTTAAGGAATTTCTCAAATGTGGGTACCACTGTCGTGTCTAGTGACATTTGCCACTCACGTTTCGTAGCATAATCAAGTTTTTCGAAGATGACTAAAATTAATATTACATCCCAAGATTCTACCGGAACTTCCAGTAATTTTAATGAGCTTATAGTTGAATTTATAACATCTATTAGTTCTCTGAGTTCTAAGTAATTAGGTTTTGAGATTTCTTTAAAATTTAAAATTGAGTATATATGATCTTGTACAATTAACCAGGTTTGTTTAAACCTTTTTTCTAAGATTTTCCATGCTTCTGAATAAGTTTCCTCTTTCAGTTCTAATGTTTGTATGGACCTAAACGCTTCCTCTGTTAAGCAAGATTTGAGGTATTGACATTTTTGCAAGTTGTTTAAACTTGTGTTTTCGCTTATTATGGATTTAAATGAACTTTCGAAACTAAGCCACTCTTTGTAATTCCCTGAAAATGATTTTAAATTTAAAGTAGGGAGATTCATTTGGAATGAGTCTCTTGAATTTGATGGTGCCGATGATGCTGGACCGGCACCAGCTGTAGAAGCCGCGATGGCGGCGGCGTCAGCGATAGCCTTAGCCTTATCTACAATATCATTAATTGAAGCTATGACGTCACATAATTTATCCTCAAATTCAATGCTCTGTTTTAAAATATCCTCCGGGTGCAAAGATTTGTCAGTTTCTTCAACGCTCTCAATTGCTGCTTTGAAGTCTACCCGTAAACTTTGTAGGGACTCTAAACGGGCCTTTAATTTATTAATACTGGTTGATTGAATGTTAAATTCTTCTACATATTGCTTTATGTGATTTATTTTGGAATTAATGAATTCTACCTTTTCTTTGGCCGTTTTTGCCCTAGTCATTTTAATCTAAATTTGATATAATCACTGACTGATCTGATCGAGACGTGTTTGTCTCGGGTGAATTTAGGATTTTTATGGAAGAAAGGAACTTTGGGAACCACTAACCTTTTTGGAGTCTTCTATGATGGAATCCTAGTTGGGTCCGCCCATGCCGTCTTCATACATATAGGGAAATCCTGGAGTCCGATGAATAATTAACGTTGTTCCAAGGGGGAGTGGAGATCACACGATGCTTGCCACTGCTGCCGCTAACTTGAAGCACTTTTCGATCGGGGTCACTCTCGAAGATCCAATTAAACAATTAGAATTTAAATGCGGAACTAATCCGGCTCGAAGGACCATATGTTAATCCACGGTTTGCGGATTGTTACGGAAAATGAATACGACTCGTTCTCGGTTCAACTGGTTTATTTTTACAGTTTATTTTAATGTTTCTCTGTCGAGTTACTTGGAACGAGTGGCCCTCGTCCCTTATGCCTGGTCCCAGGTAAGCTCTGGTAGACAATAACAATAACATGGTTCCAGGAACTCTAATATACAGTACGACTGTACAATAATTGTGACCCGCCATTTTTTTAGGATTATTTTGCAACATTTTTTTCAGAGGAAAACACTACCTTCGCTGCGGACAATCCTGTGGTAATAAAGTCACAAGTGTTTAATTAGAGTATTATCCTTATTTCGTATCTTTTATAGGCAAAAATATCTACGGACGAACCCTTATCCCCTATAACAGCGCAAAGAGAAGTTGTGAGTGACACTGTCACAGATTATTTCAAAGTTAAACTTTACATCATTTAGGAATCAAATTTTGAAACAAATAGGGAAATACGTCAGTAACAAATTCTGTTGTCCAGGACGTACGTACATTAAATCTAATACTAAGAATGAAAATTTATATTAAATAGGGACATAATTAGCAAATAAAATATTTTTCTAGCAAGTTGAAGAGCAACCTGTCCCAAAACAAATTAAAACACAAAATTGGACATCATACACTCCTCACAAACTTAAACAACGAATTTCCAATAAGCTGCGACCTACTGTAGAAAATCCTGTAGTACAAGCGGAATACTACCGCCAAAAAGCTAAAGAAACAGAGGCAGATATTATGCTGAAAAAATAAGAAGATCGAAAGAAGGAAGAATACACAAAAAAAAAAACTTCGGTTGTTAGATTTAGAAAACTAAGAGAAGAAGAGTTGAAATGAAAATTTAATATTAGTATTTGAAGTAATGTGTAGATAATATTTGAAGTAATTATTGAAAAATAAACTATCTATCACATCTTATTGAAATGTTCATCAATTAGCAATCGTCTTACATTTCTTCCTCTAATTAGAATGTTGTTAGGGTCTTCGTTCCGCACATTTTCATTCTCATCATCGTAGTCACTGTTCTCAAGCCACTCTGCTGGAAAATAGTCGTTCATTTCCACAGCAATATTATGTAAGACTGCTGTGGCAACAATAATTTCCATCATTGTGAGCAAATTAACTCGCATTCCTAATGAAAGGATTGGAAATCGTCGTTTCCACACCCCATACTGTCTCTCTACTACATTTCTTGTCCGTAAAATTGATTCGTTATATAAATTTTCTGCAGGAGTTTGAGTTTCTTGCAATTTTGCCATAAGAAAGGGCTCTATGGCATAGCCACTGTCACCAATGAGCATATATTGCCCATTTCTACCATCACAAAATTCTCTTTTAACCCGACTATGGACTATGGACTATGAAAATTTCATCAACAACAACAACGAAGGCATTATAGTTGCAGTGAAAGGTGCTCAGAAAAAGGAATGATTAAGTACGTTACTCAATATGGAAGCTATTGATTTGGAAGATGATTATCCAGAATTTTCAAATTTAAATTTTTTAAATCGTTTCACTGTCAAAAGCATTATTTTAATATGTTTTTTTTAGTGGTTACCTATTTTGCTTAATTAAAGCACGCCTTCAAAAAGGCGCGTTTATTAAAGTTTCCATAGCAACATCAACAGCCCGAGAGGACCTGAGAAACGTGAAGTCTAAATGTTAACTTTTTAATGATTGATCTGACGCGAGTACCTTGTAACGTCAAATAAAATACTACTAACAAATGTTTCAAAAGCTTTAATCAAATATTCAACAACCTTAATTTTTTAAATGAATGTGAACAATACAGTTGGGATTAAGTGACAGATTGCAAATTAATTTAGTTTTTTTTTCATTTTCCATGTAGTCCAGTCAATATAAACATAAAAAAGGGTCCGACCTTGCAAAAGGTCATGTAGTTCTGATTTTTTAATATGTTGTTTGGATCTCAGCCAAGAGTAAAACACCAAATTTGCAACTTCGAAAGACTTGTGCGCGCTGCGTGGTAGCCAAAGAACAGCAAAATTTTTGCACTATTTTCAGTTTTTGCTCAATATCTCCTAAGATATGAGTCTCACAGATAAAGTTGAAGTTACCTTTTTTAAACTAGATTAAATTCGCTACAGGCCCAAGCGAACTTTGTGCATGCAGCAGTTTCCGAAATAGAGCTCTTCAAAAATTGGGCATTTTTTCCAAGAAGTGAAATTTTTTTTGTTTACGTCTCTTTATTTTATTAAATATCGTCAAAAATACTCGCCCCATGAGAAAAGTCATGGGCAATGAACTTGAAGTGTATTTATTTAGCTTTAATAGTAAAGATTAAAATACAAATTTGAATGAATGGTATAAATTACAAATTGTTGATAAAATTTTAAACGATTTAGAAGAGTTCCAAGAACGTGATAGCGGTTGGGCCCTTTCTGAAATCCTTTATATAAAAATTAACATTAACTCTTATAATCCTACAAATGTTGGAATTTCAACACACGTTTGTAGCAAATTATTTCTCTTTCTGCTTTTGCTACTTGTCAGGATATTATTAAAATTCAAACACTGAATTAAAACAATAACTTTAATAAAATAACGAATAATTTCAATACATTCCAACTACAACTCTCAATTCTCTACTCTGTCACTGCTTAACTCTTGACTCTTAACTTCTAACTCTTGACTCTAAACTCTAACTCTCGACTCTGCCCTTGCTTACCCCTTTCTTACTTTTATATTGGCACTTCCACATTTCATTCAACCACTCACATTCATTCTAGCTTCAACGACCAAATTCACTAATCCAATAACAATCAAATGTTTAAACCTAAAAACAATCCGTTGAAGCCAACCGACTTTCCTAACCGACAACTTTTCTGTTAAAACTAATTCGTTCCGATCAATCTATTAGCATTCACTCATAACCAAATACACTTCTACATTTCCTTATGACTAACGGATTTTAACGAATTTACATCGACGGTTGAAAAATTACAACAGTTCGGCCTTTCCTGACCTAATTGACGACCTCGTCAATGTCGTGACATAATTCCTCCACAAAGTCAATGTACTAATAAACTAGAAACTAACAACAAAGCTTCCACTGATAAAAACAAAGCATCTAACATGTCTACGTTAAAAAAAAAGATTACACATTTTTTTTTTATACAATTACAAATCAAGTTCAATAATGCGTTCACTTAAAATTCATTTCACTTATTCACTTTTAGGCACTAATTTTAATCTGTCCACTGGAAGAATACCTTTATAGATTCTGGCACTCTGTTGTTCCCCTTCTATATCTTGCACCAAATATCTGTCGTTATCCAACGCCTTGACAACTTCATATGGACCCCTGTATTTTGCTGTCAACTTCCTGCTTTGTCCTGTACTTGGCGCTTCACATCTTACCATCACCAAATCCTTCTCACTATACGTTGGAGGTTCTCTTCGCTTCTTGTCGAATTGTGTTTTCATCTTCTCCTGATTCTTTCTTAATAACGACTGAATTTCTTCTTCTTCCGCTTCATCGTTAAATTGAATTTCACTGTTGAGCTGAATTATTTCCTGAGTTAAGGGATTTTCTTCCAAGCCAAAACCTTTATACGAGAAAACAATTTCGTTTGGCGAACGTTTAGTTACACTATGAACACTACTATTTATGGCCCATTGCACTTGAAATAGTTTTTCGTCCCAATCATTACCTTCTTCACTCTCTACGGAAGTAGCTAAACACGACGTTATTATCTTGTTCATTCTTTCCATTTGTCCATTAGCTCGAGGCGTACTAGACGCAATTTTCACATGTTGTATACCAAACAAATCACAAAATGTTTTAAAACAGTCCGAGGTAAAAGCAGTACCTCTATCACTAATGATCTTCAACGGCTTTAGGGTTTTGTCGATCCCTAAATGCAAAAGTGTTTTAACAAACGCTGTCTTTTTACGACAATGTTTATTGATCGGCACTTGGTAGTAACCACTTCTTAAATCCAAACTCGTAAAATATTTCATCTTGCACATTCTATCCAACTGATCGTCTATAAGAGGAATCGGATAATGATCTTTCACAGTTTGTTTATTAAGTGCCCGATAGTCTATGCACATCCTTAAATCACCGGTCTTTTTCTTCACTAACAACACTGGACTAGCAAAAGGCGAGTTGCTATCCTCAATGATATCAGCATCCTTCAACTCTTCTACTATCTTCTTTACTTGTTGTTTTTCTGTTATTGCCATTCGATACGGTCGGTAATAAACTGGAGTTTCATCTTTTAGATCGATCTTCATTTCGATCTTATTCGTCAAGCCTATCTGACGTAAGTTCTTGGCTATCAGACCTTTGTTCTCGTTCAACATGTCTAATAGAACACTTGCATCCTCTTCCAACAAATCTGTGTGAATGTCTTCGTATGAAATTGGTTCATCATTGATCTCTCGTTTCCCATCGACTTCAGCTATTTTGCAAATTTCTCCACGAGTGATTCTATCTCCTTCTTTAAATACTAATGGTTTATTCGAAAGATTCAAAACAGGCAGTGCGGATTTTCCTTCGTTATCCACCTCGATTACGCACCGTGGAATAACATGACCATTCTCTCTCATGCCACCTTCTATGCACAATGTTTCATTGACAACGGTCGAACAAATAGACACATGTCCCAAATAATTGCTTGGAATCGTCACCTGCTTGCTTGATGATATATGTGTTTTCTTATCATTTGCTTCATTCACGTTGAAGAAGTCAGACAATCCATTTCGTACCATCAATTCATCGGACGTACTTATAATGCACACATGAGGTTGCTCGGTGTAGGGATGACCCACCAGTACAGGTACCAACTGGCTGTCATTAGGTACTACATGTGCATTAACCTTCGCGGTCACGTCATCGATCGTAAGGTCAACAGTTAGCATCCCAATGGGTTTTACGACTCCCTGACCATACCCAACCAATGGTTCAAGATCAGTCTCAAAATAAGTGTAACCCATTTGTTCCACCAAATCGAGTCGAATTGTGACACAGCTGCTGCCTAGGTCAATATAACATTTCGTCGGTCTTCCATTAATTAGGGCATCTTTGAAATACTTCCTGTGTGTATCACTTCCAATTTGCAACACTTTTATACCTTCGGTCGAAGAACTACTCACTGCACTTTTACTTTGAGTTTCTCTAAATTTTCCACAGTCTTTGGCATAATGTCCTATTTTCGAACACTTAAAACACGTCACACTTTTATTTTTATTGCTGAAACAATTTCTCGCAATGTGTCCTTCTTTGCCACACTGGTAACATTTTGGTGTTCCTTTAGGATTTGTCTTCTCATTACCACTAACAAAGTGTTTGCCAAAAACTTTGTCTTTCGTGTCTGATATGTAATTACTAGCCGATTTGATGTCCGGAAGTAATTCTGAGGGTCTCTTGTACCGACTCAAAGGACCCAAATGATCCCGGAATTTATTATTGTTCAAACCATGCACTATCCATTCGATGGTTTCCTGCTCTGACATGGCTGCCTTGTTGCACCTAGCAAGTTTTTCGTAGAAGTATTCCACGATATGTTGGCCACTCTTACGCTTATAATTTTGGGCATCAAGCGTAATTGCCATTCTGTTCTCTTGACAAGGGAAGTTTTCACGTAATAATCTACACCAATCTTGCCATTTACGTTCTTGTCTTGGTAAACTATCCCGCCACGCTCTTGCAACTCCACATAATTTGGATAAACCGAAATGACGTATCGCTAAATCATCCCAATCGTATATCTCGGCATACTCTTCAATTTTGTCTATCCATTGATTGACAGAAATATCTTCTTTAACTGGATCGAAATTAGGTAACACTTCATCGATGTTCTTAAAATATCTTGGTCCTCTTGTTAGATCTTCAATTTCTCCCATGGTTTCCCCCGTTACGACATTGCCAACTTCGTCACCTGTCATCTTCACTTGTTATAAATCTAGCACACTCTTGCTTTTATAACAACTCTCGCGACAACGTTACACAGCTCCTTAGCCCGTTTCGCACCACTGACAGACGATCCACGACAGTACGACAATCCACCGTAACACTTTATCTCTTCACCACTGAGACACTGTCTTCTAAACGAACCTTTCTATCCCACTTCTGATAAACTGTAGCAAATTATTTCTCTTTCTGCTTTTGCTACTTGTCAGGATATTATTAAAATTCAAACACTGAATTAAAACAATAACTTTAATAAAATAACGAATAATTTCAATACATTCCAACTACAACTCTCAATTCTCTACTCTGTCACTGCTTAACTCTTGACTCTTAACTTCTAACTCTTGACTCTAAACTCTAACTCTCGACTCTGCCCTTGCTTACCCCTTTCTTACTTTTATATTGGCACTTCCACATTTCATTCAACCACTCACATTCATTCTAGCTTCAACGACCAAATTCACTAATCCAATAACAATCAAATGTTTAAACCTAAAAACAATCCGTTGAAGCCAACCGACTTTCCTAACCGACAACTTTTCTGTTAAAACTAATTCGTTCCGATCAATCTATTAGCATTCACTCATAACCAAATACACTTCTACATTTCCTTATGACTAACGGATTTTAACGAATTTACATCGACGGTTGAAAAATTACAACACGTTTATTTACCATCTTTTATAAGAAAAACTAAAAGCTTTATAAATGTCAAAAACAACGATGAATACTGTTTTTTGTGGTTTGTGGTCTGTTGTTTGTGCTCTACGGCCTGCTAATGTAGAAAAAAATTGTAGTAAAGTATCCAGTTATCCACATTTTAGTAAATTGTTAAAATATGACGGAATAAAATTTGCGATTGCTTTAAAAGACATTCCCAAATTTGAAATGATGAATGCATTATCCATATCTGAATGTTTTCACTATTAAGTGCCGGCGCCGCCGCTCGCAAGGAGACACAACGTATGCGGCGCGGGGAGCGGAGACGCAATCATCATGGCCGCTGGACGGCAACGCGTAGCACGCTTGTCGTACCCGTTCGTTATGTAACCAGTACTCGTCAAGTTGTTAATAAATTATATTCACATAAAACCAAATGTGTCCGTTAGCGAGGCCCACCATAGCTAACATCAGAAGTGGTTGAAGTGAATCCCGTGCCCGCAATAGGGAAAAAGAAGAAAAGGGGGTCGCCCTCCTCCAGCTCGAGCAGCAGTTCGTCCTCATCAGCTGATTCCGACTGCAGCCAAAAATCGCACAAAAAGCGGAGTCACCGAAGGCGTAGCGACTCATCTTCCCCGAATTCGATCCAATGCATGACAACATCGCAGATTGAAACCGTTGCGTATAATGCCAACCTTTATAAATGGAAGCCGTTAATAAATTGAAGGGTACTGCCAAAACATGGTATGACAGCTTCGTCAGCAACGAACGTGACTGGTCCACATTTACGTGGCGCGACTGGAAATCCATTTTATCCCAAACGTTCCGAGCAAATCGCGACGCCTACAAATTGTTTATGGGTGTTGCAAATCACCGACCTACCGAAAATTACTCTCTTTATGAATTTCACTTCGAGCATTTGTCTCGAATCAACAAACTGCGAAGCTATAGTAATTATTAGGGCCCGGATTTTAGGCAAAATGGACTATTTTTATTTTTTAAGGCACATGTATGAAACTTGTCTATAAATGATTTCTGGCTTAATTAGAGTAATTAGAGCCATATTTGATTCTGCCTATTCGGCCTAAAATGCCCTTTAAATACCTATTTTACCTTTTAACTGCCTGAACATGCCTAAAATGACCAAAAATCAATTTCATTTTTGCGGTTTTTTCCCAATTTTCGAATTCTGGGAAGTTTACGGTATTGAAAATGTAAAAGTGGTACCTCAATAAAATTTACAATGCTTTATGATTTTAAAATTTAAGGAGATGTAATTACTGAAATGTACAAAGTGCAGTACAATACAGGAATTACTTTTTCGCTTTTACGGTTGGGACCATGATGTCAGCGGTAAATACTCCGACAATACCTAAGTAGAGCTGGTGCCAACTGTCATGATCGATGACCTTGACAAAAGCGGCGCGAAGGCGGAGCCCAATTTCAATAAGTGAAACGTAGAAACATCGGTCGTTTGGTTAGAATTTTCAGGGTGGCGCCAAATTTGCATTTTACATTGTCCAACGGTTTGGGTTAGAATGCCAGACATTATTTAGGGACCTGTCGCTAACTAAATATCAACATAAATTAGCCCACAAATCTGTAAAGCGTGATAAAATGGTACCGATGTTTTTAGTTCGAATAGTAAGGCCGCTTCGGTACGCATTTTGGTTTCTGCGTCATCGATCATGAGAGTTGGCACGAGCTCTACCACAAACCATTAGACTGGACTGGCATAAATTACAGAGTTTATCTGTTTGCCTCTGTTCGAAGGGGTGCAGGTATACGCGGTCTAATGTTTTCTGATACTTAGGTATTGTTAGAAGCTTTAACGTTTATAAAATGGTCCTTGCCATAAAAACGAAAATTAAAATCCCGAAGTGAAACAATAAGAGAAACCTTAAGGGTGTCATTTTCTAAAAATTTAAGAAATATAAAATTAACCATCTCCTCTGAAATTTGGTGGGAGACGTAAATATAAGCATTACAAATTTGTCATTTCTCGTTTACTTTATCTCCGTGCAGTGGTCGTGTTTCTTGTGAACCTGTTTAAAGTGAACATAATGCCGAAACAAAAAATTAGTTTACGCGAAAAAATATTACAGTGGACAAGCAAGAAAGATTTATATGAAATAAAATCAACCCGAGAAATGTTTTGTAAAGCTTGTGGTAAACTGGTAAGTTAAGCATAATTAAAAATATGTCATTTTATATTTTTTACTTATTTGAAAATTTTATTTTTTGTAGTTTATATGCGAAAAAAAATGTCACTTGCAACAGCATGAGCAAACGGCCATCCATAAAGAGAACATTATGACACCGCTTCGGCAAACGTTGCTGACACAGAACTTGGAGGAATCGGCAAATAGTACATTCAATATGGAACTTTGTAACGTCTTTTTAGCTGCCAATATACCATGGCACAAACTACAAAATCCTGCGTTTCAGAATTTTCTGACAAAATATTGTGGTAGAAAAATTCCGGATGAGTCTACTTTACGGAAAAATTATTTACCAAAATGCTACAAAGATGTATGAACATACTATCTTTTAATATTTAATTTAAAATTATTTTCACTTTTAGACTATTGACCGCATTCGGAATGAGCTGGATCCTTTTAACATATGGGTTTCAGTTGACGAAACAACAGATGCACTTGGGCGATATGTGGCGAATTGTCTGGTTGGGAAACTTTCAGAAGATGAACCTGGAAAATCTTATCTTTTGGCGTCTAAACAATTAGAAAGAACAAATCATGAGACAATAGCTAGATTCGTAAATCAATCTTTAGGTAAGGGTTTTTCACTTTTTTAAATTTATTTTGATTTAAAATTTCTATGCGTAGAAATCTTGTGGAGTACCAGAGTTGTTGCTGAAAAGTTTCTTTTGTTTGTAACGGATGGAGCACCATATATGATAAAATCTGGTAGACACCTTAAGGTGTTTTATCCAAAAATTGTGCATGTCACATGCTTAGCGCATGCTTTAAATCTAGTGGCTGAAAAAATTCGCTATCAATATGAAGATGTGGATAATTTAATTTCGAACGTGAAAAAAATTTTCGTTAAGGCACCTTTGAGAGTTGAAATGTACAAAGAAAAACTAAAAGAAATGCCACTGCCTCCACAGCCAATTTTAACACGATGGGGAACATGGCTTCAGGCTGCTATGTTTTACAGCGAACACTTTGATTCCATTAAAGAAGTAAGTATATAAAAGATAAGCAAATTAATTGATTGTTAAACTGTTTTTAACTACTCACAGGTTGTCATGTCCTTTGATGGAAGTTCTGCTGTTGCTATTCAAAAAGCACAGTCTATAATGAAGAAACCCGGAATAAAAAACCAATTAATTTATGTTCGCAGTAATTTTAAAATAATCTGCGAAAGTATTACTCAATTGGAAAAAAATGGGTTACCTTTAACCGATTCAATCAAAATTGTTGAAAACGTATTTACCTCCCTAAAAAAATCTCCAGGCCCTGTAGCAGCAGTAGCATTAAAAAAACTTGAAGATGTTACTGAAAAAAATCCTGGATACAAATTTCTTCTAGAATTGGCAAGAATTTTTAGAGGTGAAGATGTGCCGGAACATGACACCAAAATGGAAGAAATTTATTACAAATTTGCGCCCATTACCTCTTGCGAGGTAGAAAGAAGTTTTTCAAAATATAAGTCCATTTTGGTGGATAACCGACAATGTTTTAAAGTAGAAAATTTAGAGCAATATCTTGTATGCAATGTAAATACGTAACAATGTAAATAACTAACAAACTTGTAGTATTGTATATTAATTAATAAAAAATAATTAGTAAATATCTTGTTGTGTGTACCTACTTAAAACTTTAAAAACACATTTTTTAATTTAATTAACCACAACTTTAAGGACCTAGTATGGCTTATTTTCAGTTTTTAAGGGACTATTTGCAGTAGTTTAAGGGACTATTTTAGGCACCTATTTCCGACTTTTTAATTGCCTAAAATCCGGGCCCTAGTAATTATAGACGATGTCCAACAAAAACTCAAGTTATACGTTCTTGATTCCATGGAGTTAGTCATGGATCGTCACTTTTTACTCATATGAAGTGTATCAAGATAAAGTTGTTTTACGAGAACATCCTGCATTTTATTTTAACGAAAGTAGATCAATTCGAATAGGAACACCAATTAAAAATTCACAAAAGTATTTAATTGGACACGTTATAGGACACCATCGGGGTTATTATCCTATAACTCCAACAGAAAAAGGACAAAAACTATATTGGGGACATTACGAACTTATCGAAAACAATTATTTTACTGTAACCAGAAATTTTATTCAACAGCTTCTTTAAGTGAAAGCGCTGAAATATTGTAAGGACCATTTGAAACTTTGTGTTTTGTATATAAATATAATTCAAGAAAACTACTATGCCTATTCGTATTCAACATAAATGTCCGATATGCAAAGGTGAAACCGATACCTATGGAAGGAAGACCTTGCATGTCTTGCGCCATGAAAGAAATAATTAAATTTCAAGGATTTAAACATGATGATGATGACCCTGAGGAACAAGAGGAAAATTCTCAAGAGGAATTCCCGAATTCATAAACTCTGATGAATTCAGCTCATCTATACCGTTCGATTCAGATCATTCGGGTCCGTCTACGTTACAAAGAGATCAAAAAGAGTAAAACAGTAAACTTCTACTGCATCGTGGACTATGCCCACTGGGGACACCACATCAAAAAAAAAAACGCACCGTATTGCTCTACATCTGTGGTGGTGTGGAAAAAAATAACAAGTACAAAAATAAAAGTAATTCTCGATTTCTACACGCTGTAACTACGAAACTATTGATCTGACAGAAAAACATAAAGAACAAAAAATGTAGAGAATTGCATGCTCTACATTTTCTATGATAACTTAGATAGAGGTATCTCGCACGGATAACGAAATAATCGCAAAAATGTGATTTTGCACCCCTATTCTCCAGTATGGCGGGGCGAGCGGCAACCCCCCAAGGTCGCAAACTCAACAATATTAATAATATGCCTGATAGAAGATACCTGCCAAGTATAAACTTTTCTGTACCTTTTGCAAGGTAAAACTCCCTATTGATTGGACTAGTGGTGATGATCAGTACCATTCACGACAATAGTATCGAGGTAGTGAAAGCGCGAAGGGGTGAAATAGAAAAGCCGACCTGTATCCTTCAATACAATAAACAGATGGGAGGAGTAGATTTAGCAGATAACTACCTACATTTTTGTGGTACATCAAGATGCAGAGTAAAAAAAATTTATATGAAAATTTTTCATCACATGTTAGGTAAGGATCATTATACTGAACCATTTGAAATTATAATCTTATTTCTAGGTGTTACAACACTCAATTCATATCACATTTATAAGAAGCTGGATGGAAAAGTTAGTAGACTTAACTTGCTCATTCATCTGGGAGAAAAACTTATAGAAAAATATTCCAAGCCAGTGAAAACTAGAACTAGACGATCACGAACACCACAACCATCGCGTTTGATTGAAAGGCATTTCCCTTCAATTATACCGCCTACAACAAAAGAAAAACATACAAAAAGGTATTTCAAAACCTTTATAATTTACTGTCAAACAAAAAAGTTTTTTACAGGTGTGTTGTCTGTGCGAAAGCTGGGAAACGAAAGGAAAGTAGGTATTGGTGCCAAGAATGTCATACTGCCCCCATGCTTCCGAAAATATCATACACGTGAATAATGATTACATTTATAATTAAATAAACTTTTTTTGAAATAATAAGGCAATTTTACTTAAAAAAAAATTCAAAAATTCAGCCATATTGAGCATGACGGATATGTCCGCAAGCGTAAAAAATACGGGCCACCTAGCAAGACGCCGCGTGAATTGGTTGGGGCCACTTAAGGAGTTAATAAACAAGTTTTTTGTAATTTGCAAATTCATCTAATAACCTTATAAAACGTATATTTTGAAAATTTAAAAAATCGTAAAATAAAATGAGTAACGGAAGAAAAAAATAGATATTGTTTTGGTCTATTCTGTTTCAAAAATGTAAATTCATCAGTTTCTTTTAACAGTGCTAATATTACTACACCGTCCTCATACGAGGTTAAAACAGAAACTGCGTAACAAAAAAATATCCTGAATATAAAGCATAATTCCATATGAAAAAAACTGTGCAGTGCAACTAAGAACGGGAAATCTCCCAACCAGGAAAATTGCATCAAATCCCCCGGAAAATGGCAGGGCGCAACGGCTGCGGGGCATCAAGTGCTGTATGGATGCCCCCAATCACATGGTCAACGGATTCTACGCCACTACGCAGTGGCCAAAAACCGTAATTAATCCGTCTCTGGACGTTATCGGGTCCGATCCCGCAGTGGATCACGATCCCTGCTTTTCGCCGGTCGATTTATCGGTCGATGGACGCTATTTTACGCGAGCGGAGCGCCCGGACACTGGTTTAATACGGCGAAAGCGGTACGCGAGGTGGTTCGGTCGACCATTTGGCGAGAAAAGAGGAAGTACACGTGCCGTTGCGATTTGCATCGGCGCTCTCCACGGGGTTGAAATGGTTTTGGTGGAGGCGCAAGTTAGCGGGCGATTTTACCGACCGATAACTGCGTCACAGTACCTGTCATTACATATTCGAACAATTTTAGAACGGAGAAGTAAGTTTGAATATAACATTTTTCTAACTGTTATTAGTTGGTGGTTCCCCAAGATGGAAGTGCAACGTATGACTAGTGAAAAATAGAAAATGTGAAGGTGCCAAGTTTTGTAAAGGTCGGAGATTGCAATCTGGGGAAACGCACCGGCGATGTGTAAGTAAATTTTGCAGAGCCAAATTATATGTGAATAGTGACAACAAAATTACCAAATCGAACTTAGAACATAGCCACGAAGTCAACGTTGATTCATCAAGAACTTAAAGATATTTTGTAAAAGTTATAAACTTATTTATTACAAATTTTAACCCTTATAACCCCAATGTCTTCACAGACGAAGATTTTGCTCCATCTTTCGTGACAGATCGGCCATTATCAGCCCAGCCTTCTAACAGCTACGGCACAATATGTTTACCAGCAAGGATCTGGAATAGTACTGCATAATTTGTTGTGATTCATATTCAAATTCTCGTCCAAGAGAACAGTGGATACAATGTACCATGTGTAAAAATTGGGCTCATGTGAAATGCATAGATAAAGGTGATGAAGTCACTTATGTGTGTCCCAACTGTGAGTCAGATGAAGAAATGAGTGATGAATAAGATTGCTGATGAATAAAAATGGAGATTGCCAAAGTTAATTACGCCTGATTAAAGTAAGACTGATGACTAATCTTAATTGTAATTTAACTAAATAAAAAAAAAGTTTATCTGGAGGTTACCAGTTACTCATTTCTTGTTCTTTTTTCAAAGTTTACTTATGCATCTGATAAGATTTATAAGTTGATAGATCTCAATTATAATTTAATTAAGTAAAGAAACCTTTACCTAAAGCTCACCACTTATGTTTTGTTGTTTTTTAAAGTTTTGTTAAGCATCTGATAACATTTATAAGTTAATAGATCTCTACTATAATTTAAGCAAATAAAAAAAGTTTGCTTGGACCAGTTATGTTTTGCACCAGTAATATTTTGTTGTTTTTTTTTTTTAAGTTTAGTTGTGCATAGAATAAACTTTACATACATACATGTATAGAAATGGTTGTTTTATTTAAGAAAACCTATGTTATTCTGACAGTGTAGTGTTATAATCTAAGCGAAACAATTTGCCTCAAAGTTGGCACAAATCGCCCCAAAGCGGAGCTGAATGTTCCGCTCCGAAATTTGACAAAAATTTGCTTCTGTAAAAAAAAACTATTGAGATATTAGCAGAAGTAATTATAATACAAAAATCGATAAACATCCGTTCATTATTTTGCACATGTTGAAAATGAAACCCTTCAATTTTATAATAAAACTTCATGTTCTTTTAAAATCTGAACTTCCAGCCCCGTTCTCCCCTACATATTTGCAAAAAAAAAATGATATTTTGGAGGATTTCACTCTGAAAGACCTACGTTCGGAAAAACATTTATAACACAAAAATGGCAAAATTGCCTCCTCTACCAAAGAACATGGCCGACTCATATCGAGGTTGTAAAAGATGCAAAATGCATATTTTCTGTCTTTTATAAATGCATATATGTAATATAAATAATATTCAAGGTGTTTTTGTCCCTTTTTTCCGAAATTTACCAAACGGATGTTTCCATTTCATAATTTAGCAGGTAGAAGAACGTCCAAATCTTTACAGATAAACTTATGTAAATTGCTTCCCAGAACGACACAGGTAGTTTTTCCAAGAGAAGAGTCGAATTGTCTGGCACTCGAATTTACCCCATGCGGTTAATTATTTCGAAAAATGAGGGTTTTAAGTGCCTTTCACCTAACTGTTTTACCGTTTTCTGGAAAGGTGGAATAACTATCAGATAAATAATTCTCACGCTTCAAAATTTTCTTCAGTTCTTACCGTTCATTCAAACGCGTTAGTTTACCAAAATGCCGAAGCAAGTAACAAACAAAAACACCCTACTAAAGAGATGGATCGCCGACAAAAGTGACTTGAAAATAATTGACTAGTGTCATATTTTTTGCACCTTTTGTGAAAAAAGGGTAAGTTTACCATTATTTTAAACATAATATAATTTTATTTAAAAACAATACAAATCTCTTTAATATTATGTAGTTCCTTTTTGTCAAAAAAAATTGTAATTTTTTGTTTTTCACAGATTACTTGCGATAAAAAGTTTCAAGTGGATCAACATTTGAGAACTAAAATTCACAAGGAAAAGAAGCAAACCCCCGACACATTGGTTCAACAGTTGCTTACAAATGATCAAGCAGTGAAAAATTCTTCTCAGGAGAATTTCTCTAATATAACCTGTTCGTGAGTTTAAATATTCCTCTGCACAAAATTGACCACCCGTTGTTTCAACAATTTTTTAAGACCTATTGTCCAGATTCTAAAATTTTTATTTCTTCTACATAATGTAAGAAATTTGTTGATTCAAATTATACCGGGACATTTTTTTTAACTCTGAACATAGTCCATACTTATTCCCTATGTTCAATTTTAAAAAACACAGATCAATGCATTGTGAGTTGCTATGGAATCAACTATACCGAACACCAGAGATTTTGAAATAATGTTAAAAATTGTTCCGATTGATGGAATTGGTCTATCATGTGTTGCATTGTAAATGTCACGCACATTTCTAATGCTCTGATTGGTATAGAATAACTGCATTATATGTATTTCTTCTTCAAACAACGTGACAATTTTGTTAAACTGTCAAGTACTTATTTTCGTTACATTAGTTACGTGATTAGATACATGCATTGACCTGTGTTTTTTAAAACTGAACATAGGGAATAAGTATGGGCTATGTTCAATGTTAAAAAAATGTCCCGGTATATCTGTAATGGCGGCTATTAAGGAGCGAATTGGTAGTAAACCAATTTGGTTGTCGGTTGATGAAACCACTGATGTCAAAGGACGTTATATTGCAAATTTTATTATGAGTGGCTTGGATGAAAATGAACCAGGCAATGGTTATTTAATCAATGTAAAAGAACTTAACAAAAAAATGTGACAGTCAGTCGGTTTATAAATGAATGATTAAGCAGTTTTTATTTACCTGAAAAAGTACCAACAGACAAGGTCTTATTAATGGTGACTGATGCTGTCCCATATATGTTAAAAGCAGTTCAGAATCTAAAAATATTTTATCCTAATTTGATTCACTGTACCTGTTTAGCTCATGGTTTAAATAGGGTTGTGCCGAAACTACTGGGTGATTTTAAATGATTGTGACTTTTTTTCTTAAGTTGGGAACATTTTTCATAAATTATTTTAGCAAACTTGATACCTTAATCAACACATTGGCGTACGTACGTCATTTTGACATTTTATGTATTAATAAATTGTGTCAAATAGGCGAGGACGCCTATGTTTATGTCAACTATCACATTAAAAAGCAGAATAACCAAGAATAATATTACCAACATATGAAAAAAAGTCACATTCATTTAAAATCACCCGGTATTAGATTAGAAGTTCCTGTTGTAAATAGTTTAGTAACAAACATTAAAAAAGTATTTATTAAAGCCCCCTTGCGTGTTCAAATTTACAGAGAAAAGTCACCAGGAATTCCGCTGATCCCAGAACCTGTGCTAACTAGATGGGGTACCTGACTAAAAGCTGTAGATTTTATTTCGACAAATTATAATGGAATAAAAGAGGTAATATCCGATTTTAGTTGCGACAGTTCAATAGCTATTAAAAAATGTGTAAATCTTCTAACGTCTAACCCAAACAATGAAATACTCACTGGCACTTGTAAAAGTGCCGTTTCTGGCCTAGTGATACAAATAGCTATTGTAAAATCAACGCAAAACATTGTGTTTTTAGAATACAGTTTTTCCGCTCTGCGGCCGAGGTGTAGTTTTTAGTTAGTTTTGTCCGACTCCACAAGGCAGGTGTTTACGTGTTGATTCTGTGATTTAAGCTAAAATGTGAAAATGGTGAGTTTATTTTCGAGTAGTGAAATACATAGATATATATTGTGTTGGTGTATGGTGAAGCGTCGGGAGTGCTCCTCGAGTCTAGAGAATTTCCGTGGTACTTCTTGTGAGGGTACATGGTATATTCGATCCCAATAGACAACTGAAGTTTTAAGAAAACGGGTGGAAAATACTCCCACAACAATTCGCAATAACAGAGGAATGCTGAAAAGAGTGGAAGAATTATTTCATCGGCGACTTCATTATTGTATTGACAATAACGGCGGTCACTTTGAACACACAAAGTATATTGAGGGTCTGTTTGGGGCCAATCAATTGTCAATTAAAAATACAATCAAAAATTTTAAAATTTTTGTTGTCAATATGAATTATGGTTTATCACATATTATAAATAGTTACATTAACCCTTTAACGCGTTGTGGTTGCTTTAGTAACCACCCTCATAAGGTCCTGCCGATACATGTTTGATAAGTATAAATAGGCGAAAGTGAACCCAAATGCATTTAATAGCACTGCAGGATGCGTTGTGACTAACTTGGAGCTCACTTTTGATATCTTAGCTGCGCTCAAACAAAAAATGCTATTCTATATGCACCACAACCCACCCGCGCACTGCATTTTTTTGCAAGTTTCTGCCTGTCTTGACAATTTCTTGTCACCGCTTTGAATCCGTTGCAAACTGGTTAGTGTTAAGTATATCACTCGAAAGTGCACACTTCGAGGAACAATTTGAGGGTGCCAACGTAAAAAAAGCTTAGATTTAACGCTTATGGTAAATTTAGTAACAAATTAGTGCACAAAATTTTCGAAGTAAGTATAGTTGTTTTATTATTTTTTTAATCTTCTAAATAACATTTTCGCATGTTATTATATCTCATTCTTTTCACAATTTTGTCTATGAAAAACTAGAAATGCAATTTCGCTCTAATGTTTTAGCGCAAAGTTGTTATTTCATTTTTTGTAAAAAACAACATTGTGGATTATAAGAGTTGTGTATATTTTCAATTTTACTTTCAATTTTATTCATCATGCCAGGTAGGTTGTTATTTTTACTTGTTTTGGCAGATGTCATCAGCATCACACATCGATTTGCCGAAAATAAGTTCGGAACAGCTTTTCGATTTGCTCGATGGCATAAGTGAGGAGCAAGCCGAAAATTCTGAATATGGTGGGGACAGCGACCCAGAAGATACAATTCACACATTCATTCACAATTCATACATCTAGTAGAAAATTTACAAGGAACAGTACAAATTCTTCAGAAAGCATTCTAGACGTAGAACCAAACTCCACTCCGTCTAGTAGTAGTTCGACGACCTCCAGTCCAACAAGAGCGGTTAAAAGGCCATCAACCTCTGGCGTATTTTCCGAAAATAATGATCTAGATGGCTATGGCACTGACGATTCTGTGCGAGACCCTGACTATAAAGAAAATGAAAGACCAACTAAAACTAGCCGTTTTGCATTATCTGATTCCGAAGACACTTCAGGTGATGAAAATGTTCATGTCAATGCCATATCACAAAACGCAAGTTATGATTTCAAAAGAATGCCTTTGTGATGAATACATTTAAACGTTTTCAATTTAGTGAACAGTTTGGCCCCACTTTCATCACTGACTGGGACAATCCGCTCTCCATTTTTGATCATTTCTTTGATAGTGGCATTCTAAATCATATTGTTTATCAATCCAATAAATATGCAGCACAAAATGGAATATAGATTTGAATTTGACTGCATCAGAGCTGAAAGCATTTGTAGCCATCGTCATCATCGTGGCGTTTCATCAAGTACCAACAATACGATTATACTGGCCTTCAAATGAAAATTTTCGTGTGTCGAAAATATCTAACATAATGTCACAGAAAAGATTCCTGAAAATCCTAAGATATCTACATATGAACGGTAACGCAAATATGTATGCCGACCAGAAACTCACCTAAATTTGACAAATTATACAAGGCCAGGCCTCTAATCTTGCATCTCAATAGCAAGTTTCGGGAGTCATATGGTCCATCCAGAAACATCTCAGTTGACGAAAGCATGGTGGCTCTCAAAGGCAGATCAACTTTGAAGCAGTATATGCCGATGAAGCCGATAAAGAGGGGTTTCAAAGTTTGGGTCGCTGCTGATTCGCGTACAGGATACATGCTGAACTTCAAGGTGTATTAAGGGAAATCTAAAGGAGGCGAAGAAGATACTCTGGGAGAAAGGACAGTGGTTGAAATGGTGAGACCTTATTTTGATAAAGGGTTCTGCGTATATTTTACCAACTACTTTACATCATTCGATCTTTTGTCCAATTTACTTTTGAATAAAACTTTTGCATGTGGAACGCTTCGGGAGAACCGAAAATATTACCCAAAACACTTAATGAAAAAAGACAGGGAAATGGCAACCGTAGACTCTGACTTTACTTCAAGCAAAGATATTTCAGTTTGCAAATGGAAAGATCGCAGGAAAAAAAGTGTCATTGTTGCCAGTACATTTCATAATCCGGCGACAACAGTAAATGTATCGAGAACAAATAAAGTAGGCCAGAAAGAAGAAGTAAAATGTCCAGAATCAATATCTGAATACAACAAGTACATGGGTGGGGTCGATAAATTCGACCAATATATGTCTTATTACATATTTCGTTAAGTGCGTTAAAGGGTTAAATTGAAAAGCCTGATTCTTTTCAAGGTATTTTTTTCTTTGTACTCGAACTAGACAAAGTCGACATAAACAATTATTTACTGATTTTTAACATTTTGGGGCCAATCAATTGTCCGTAGAAGTATGCCACAAATTCCACATGCAGGCGTTCAACAACAGTTTGATCGCGCCCGAGCAGTTCAGCAGACTTTACCAAGGATCTCAGAAGGAGTGTATCCAGTAAACACTCAATATTTGGAAGAATCACACCCTAACCCTGCAGACACTGAACATGGTGCAAGTCAGTACGATGTGAACTGCCTTCATATGTGGCTAGAAATGATATATAGCTTCGCAGGCCTCTGGTATTTTATGTCCAAGTGATTGGGCAGAAATCAGTGTTCTAAATTTTAAATCCTCGTAACTTCGGCCCGTAGCAAGAAATCGTAAAGTAACCGTTAACCGTTCGTGGGGGCTAATGGATAGGCTCATCTGAGTGACTTTTTTTTTAATTAATGGCGTTACGAGTTGTTGTAATTTGAAATATGTTTTCTCGTCCATTCGGAGGTAATTATGCCAATCTCCTGGCTCCAATCTAAATTCTTCTAATAAATTGACATGGCCAAGGCTACGTTTTAATAGCCCCTCCGAACGACTTTTTTTTTTTGCTTTATAGCCAAGGCCGCCGCCACTGCCAACAAATACGTGCGGTTCATCACAGTAAACTGTTGAAAACTACACTGTTGTGTGTGTGCACCGTTCGGCTTCGTTTATTTCCAACCAACTTATCCGTCGGTTAAAACGGGCGAAAAAGAAAGGTGTCTGTGGGGCCCTTTAAAAAGAGTTGAATTCCGTACAAATGCAGACACTAAAGTTTATTACTTAGTTATCTGCTGCAGAAGTTACATTCTAGATGCCTAAAGTAGTAGTCCAGTCAATAGAGACATAAAAATGGCTCCACCTTGCAAAAGGTACAGAAAAGTTTATACTTGGCAGGTATCTTCTATTAGGCATATTATTAATATTGCCGAGTTTGCGACCTTAGGGGGTTGTCGCTCGCCCCGCCATACTGGAGAATACATACATTTTTTGTTCTTTATGTTCTTTTTGTCAGATCAATAGTTTCGTAGTTACAGCGTGTAGAAATCGAGAATTTCTATTATTTTTGTACTTTTTATTCTTTTCCACACCACCACAGAGGTAGAGCAATAGGGTGCATTTTTTTTTACGTAGTGTCCCCGGTGGGCATAGTCTACGATGCAGTAGAAATGTACTGTTTTACTCTTTTTGATCTCTTTGTAACGTAGACGGATCCAAATGATCTGGATCGATCGGTTTAGATGAGCTGAATTTATCAGAGTTTATGAATTCGAGAATTCCTCTTGAGAATTTTCCCCTTGTTCCTCAGGGTCATCATCATCATCATCAGGATCATTTGGCGTTTACCTGTTTCATTAGTATACACGTTGGAGTCCGATATTCCCGTAGACGGACAAACAATAAATGCTCGATTTCTACAGGCTGTAACTACGAAACTATTGATCTGACAAAAAAAACGCAAAGAACAAAAATTGTAGAGAATTGTATGTTCTACATTTTTTGTAATTAGTTAGATATACGTATCTCGCACGGATAATGAAATAATCACAGACGTTCCAGAATCTGAAGATCAAGACGAACAAATACCTGAAATCAATGAATTTCTATTTTGGCAAACGCCAGATGATCTTAATGATGATGATGATGACCCTGAGGAACAAGAGGAAAATTCTCAAGAGGAATTCCCGAATTCATAAACTCTGATGAATTCAGCTCATCTATACCGTTCGATCCAGATCATTATGGTCCGTCTACGCTACAAAGAGATCAAAAAGAGTAAAACAGTAAAATTCTCCTGCATCGTGGACTATGCCCACTGGGGACACCACATCAAAAGAAAACGCACCCTATTGCTCTACCTCTGTGGCGGTGTGGAAAAGAATAAAAAATACAAAAATAAAAGAAATTCTCGACTTCTACACGCTGTAACTACGAAACTATTGATCTGACAAAAAAACATAAAGAACAAAAAATGTAGAGAATTGCATGCTTAGATAGAGGTATCTCGCACGGATAATGAAATAATCGGAAAAATGTGATTTTGCACCCCTATTCTCCAGTATGGTGGGGCGAGCGGCAACCCCCCAAGGTCAACTCAACAACATTAATAATATGCCTGATAGAAGATACCTGCGAAGTATAAACTTTTCTGTACCTTTTGCAAGGTAAAACTCCCTATTGATTGGACTATAGGTGGCTAGTTAACGAAGAGATTTAATTAAAAAGTGGTTAAAATCATGTACTTCCTTCAAATATGATGGTACTGTAGTGTAGGGAAAGTACCCCGGAGCCCCGCCGCACATAAGAGGAAAAAAAAAGAGAGGAAAAAAACAAGCCGACCGCAAGGTACCTGATAGACCAGTACGGTGAAAGGGGAAAGGCTATTTAAAAAAAAAATAATTGGGTCCGTACCAAGCGCCAATGAAGAAAGTAGAAAATGAACCAGAGCAACAGTTATTGTTAAATTGTTTTCAGACATTCATTAAACAACATATACGTTCCAGATTTCAAACATGTTTGGAAAAATATGCAAAACAAAAGGTGGCGTCCCGCAGAACTGCTTCACGGACTTTGATTCCGAGATTGTAGGAAGAAAAGATACTGAAAATCAGAGCCATTGTTTCAAACATGGTGATGTTTCTCAGAGTTACTTAATTGCTGTTAAACAATTAGATAAAATTAACAATGTGACAATTGCACGATTTGTGAATGAGATCCGTTCATTTCTTTCAAAGAATCGAGTTGCCTAGGTAGTTGGAACCGAATTTCCGTTTGTCAACAAATTAATTAATAATGGTAAAAAACATTTTGTCAGCACCAACTCGAGTTCAGGTGTATAAAGAGATGGTGGTCGACCTTTACCTGAATAACCAATTCTCACAAAGATGAGTAAATTGGATCAAAGCTGCTCTTTTTTACAGTAAACATTATGGTGATCTTCAAAACGTAGGAAACAGCTTCGAATGTCAAATAATTTTCAAAAAACCGGTATTAGCAGGTCAATTAGCTTACATAAGGGCTAATTTTGCTGATATTCCAAGTATTATTGAAAAACTTGAAACTACGTACTATTCTTGACTATTTAACAAACGTTTGTGAAGGAAATGGTGGCGTAACTTTTTATTCGGATAATTGCACAGGCCAGAATAAAAACAAGTACCTAAAGTCTGTTTTTTCCTGCAATCCCAAGCCGTGGCGGGAAATTTGGATTAGTTAAAAATCGGTAATTTTACAATAAATTAATCCTGCTAGCAGGGATGTATCTGTCACATGTGTGGTCATTAAACATCATCAATTTTAAATTGTCAAATCTTTAGTTTTATCTTTTTGCTCTTTGCGTTTAGTTCTAAATACTTTGTTAGAGCCGTTTGACACGAGCCTTATTTCAGTACAACTGATTCAGTTTAAAATTTAGTACTGATTACGCGGTTGCTCTATGACACGTAAGTTTGTAAAATACGTACTATTGGGAGCATGGAATTTCGGGCAGCAATTTATATGTCATTTAAAAAAACCTAATGTAGTCTAAGCTTTATTGTCAATGTCATAATAATTAATTTTGACTGAACTTCAAAATAAACTGTCACAATTGTGCACAATGAGGCTGGTCAGATCAATTCTTGAACCACCTGAACAGCCTCCATTCATCCATAAAATTCACGATGAAAATAGAAGAGAACAACCAGATACCTTTTTTGGATATGTTGGTGACACGGGACAAAGACCAGCTTCGTCACACAGTTTATAGAAAAAAAAAACATTCTGACAGATACCTCAATGCGCAATCTTACCATCACCCACAACAGAAAAAAGCCTTTATGAAAACTTTATTCCATCGTGCTGAAACCATCTGTGATGTAGACAATAAAGAACGGGAATTGAAACATATTAAGTGGGCGCTTTAAAAGACTTTTCAGTGGATGACCGAGATGAAAATGATAATGGTCTTTTTCGGTTATCTGAAAACATCTCTTGCTTTTCAAATATATTAAAGAATTCATTTGATACATCCCCAAATTCTGATATATTGTCATCTTTGTTCTATATTGCCGGATACTGTGCACATTCACTAATTAAATTTGTTAACGGTTGTGGAAATCGTTTAACATACATTACCATCAATTCAGATTTTGTTATAAATTTTACCAACTGTGGCGAAAATGACTTCTGTAAATGTTGGTGAATATTAAAAAAATTTAACAAGAAGTGCTCTAAAAAACAACCCTCTGAATTATTATGTGAAGCTTCTATTCAGGCAAGTCAGATATTTACTGAGCTTATTTCAGATAAATATGAAACTGAATTTCTAAGAAGCGGTAAACAAAGGATCACTTTACGGGAGTTGACAATGTTGAAATTGGAAAAATATGTAGAAGAAATTAATAACAATGTAAATATTTTATGTAACAAAACATTTAAGTTGATATTGATAAAAAATAGCCATATTCTTGCCAATATATTTCTTAATAATTATTCAAAATTAATCAACGACCAAATTAGCACTCAAAATAAGGATTCATCAAAAAGAAAATTACTTAAATTTTTTACAGTCGTACTGTATATTAGAGTTCCTGGGACCATATTATTGTCTACCAGAGCTTACCTGGGGGGACCAGGCATAAGGGACGAGGGACACTCGTTCCTAGCAACTCGACAGAGATACATTTAAATAAACTGTTAGAATAAACCAGTTGTACGGAGAGCGAGTCGTTATTTATTTTTCCGTAACAATCCCCAAACCGTGGATTAACAAATTTAATAGTCAAACTTATAAAGCACATATAGACAGGGCTATCGGAGAGGCCCCCACAAGGGCGAACGCATATATTGGGTACCTCTAAGGTGATCTGGAAAACCCTATTTATTGTTTTTTTTTTTAAGCAATATTCAGTTTTACTCATTGAAATATATCTGTGGCGGTCGTGAAAAAGTAGGTAAGTCAAATAATTTCAAAAATGAGTTAACGATGTTTACACCTTAATAATAAATCATGGAATTAAATAATTCAGATTTTAGGTAGCTCGGTGGCCGCATGGCTGTCGGAGACAGTGCTCCGAGGTCGCGGTCCCGGCGCTAGTGGGTTCGAATCTCACCGAAGGGGGAGGATTTTTTCCAAGGGAGGAACCTCCGCCGGGCCATGGATGTGTGTGTATGTCTTTCAGGGGCTGACGGTAGGGTGGTGGAAGGAAGAGCGACACTCTTCCGACACCACCGCAGGTCAGCAGGGTGGGCCTCCCATGGATGTTTGTGTTTGTATTCGTGTCGTGGCGTCCAGAAAAAGGAGGAAGGAGAAGAGAGGCTGGGCGTGGGTAGCCGGGGAAAGTACCCCGGAGCCCCGCCGCACCACATAGGAAAAAAGAGAAGAAAAAAGCCGACCGCAAGGTACCTGATAGGCCCGTAGTGGTGAAAGGGAAAGGCTATAACAAAAAAAAAAAAAACAAAAAAACAAAAAAAAAATCAGATTTTCACAGTTTAAAATTAACTTATATTGAAAGCATGTACAGGTAGAAAGAAGTTTCTATTTGATTACAGGATTTTAGGAATGATGTGGAATTTTGAATCGTTGCCCTGAAAAATTAACATTTTCGACTTACCTACTTTTTCACGACCGCCACAGATATAATTGTCTCTATTTTGGGTATTACAAGTTACACAGTAGTCCGCCAGATATCGTGACGTCACTGTTTGTTGGTCGGGGCGTCTATCAATCTCGGAGGTTACGCTTGAGCCAAAAATGAGATGCCGTCAAAAAATCCGTTGGCAAATAACCAAAATATTCAACTCAAAAGTCTTAGCTGAGACACCCTTTATATTACGTTCGAGTTTTGAATTTTTTTTGAATTATAAGGTAGCCTTGTGAACAGAAAAATTAATTTGAAGTTTATTTGTTGACGTTGTTAAAATGAGTGAAAGTGACCCACCAAAATATGGAGCACCAGAACCTCTGTATATAGAACATTTAAAAATTTCGCCAGCCAAATATAAACATTTGCAGGGCCAAAGGAAGTAATCCCGAACTACACCTGGCAGTTTGATGATAATTTAAAATATTAAATACTTAATACTATTCGAATAAATAAAAAAATAAATGAATTAAAATATTCTTTTTGTACCCTAATTATGGTTTGAGTCGGCTAAATAAATCCTGCAAAACCAAGTAACTGATCAAAGCTAATAAAAAAAAAAAATCAACAGCAAGTGACTGTGACGAATTTGGTGTTTTATGTGCATTATGATAATGCCGGATAATATCCTGTGATTCAAAAAAACCTTCATCAAAGTATGCCATGAAAAACAAAGACAGATATGACAGGCATGTCATGTCATGTATTATTGTAATATTTGAACGTTATGGCTTTCACCGAACACCAAAAACGCTGCATGTTGGAAATTTATTTCAGAAACGGCGTAAAAATTGATGGGCAGTGGATTTATTCCACACGTAATGCATTTGAAGATTTCCAGGAAACTTTTCCAGAAGTGATCGTGCATTTTGATACATTTAGCAGAAAAGTTCATCATCTTGTGCACTTATACAGGGAAACTGGAAGTGTAGGACGTAAAGAAGGTAGTGGGAGACCAAAGGTGAGAAATGAAGAAAACATTGAAACGGTACGACAAGTAATTGAGGAGCAGCCAAATACTTCAATACGCCATTTACAACAACAAGTCGATCTGTCCTATACCACTTGTCAGCGTATTCTGAAACAAGATCTTCATTTACATCCTTATCGTCTACAACTAGTCCATGAACTACTTCCAAATGATCGACCTCGAAGACAGCAATTCTGTCAATGGTTTATGGAGAATTTTCATAACAAGGGTGCGATACTGGAAAAAACATTCTTTAGCGATGAATCGTGGTTTCACTTATACGTTAACTCACAAAATATGAGAATGTGGAGTGGCGAGAATCCTCATTATTATATTGAAGTACCGTTACATTCACAAAAAATTGGAGTTTGGGCTGCAATAAGTGGAAGAAAACTAATTGGACCTATATTTTTTGAAGGTAAATATTCAATTATTTATGCAACTTTCAAAAACCTAAATGTTCAAATTGCAGGGATACTCAATGCCGAGAGATATCGTCTGGAAATTTTAACTCCTTTTATCGAGACATTGTTAGATGATGAATTAACACAAGGCTATTTCCAGCAAGACGGGGTTCGCATTCACACGACCTGGGCAAATTTAAATTTTTTAATGGAATTTTATGACAACCGCCTTATTAGTTTAAATATGCCACATGAGTGGCCTCCCAGGTCTTGTGATCTGTCCCCGTGTGACTTCTTTTTGAGGCCATACATTAAAAATTCAATTTTCAGTGCACCTGTGGTTGATATGGATGATCTTCAGCAAAGGATAACTAACAAATTCGAAGAAATCAATAATTCGCCGTGGATATTGCAAAATGTTATTGACTCCATTGAAAGAAGAGTTAGGTTATGCATGGATGAAGGTGGTGGTCACATAACGGATATTCTTTAACCCATTCATGACGGCCGGTGATGCGCACGCTCCGAGCTCCCAGCCTGACGCAGGAAAATGATGGACTTTGTACTTGTGGACTTGCAGCGACAAATATAAACATTTGCAGGGCCAAAGGAAGTAATCCCGAACTACACCTGGCAGTTTGATGATAATTTAAAATATTAAATACTTAATACTATTCGAATAAATAAAAAAATAAATGAATTAAAATATTCTTTTTGTACCCTAATTATGGTTTGAGTCGGCTAAATAAATCCTGCAAAACCAAGTAACTGATCAAAGCTAATAAAAAAAAAAAATCAACAGCAAGTGACTGTGACGAATTTGGTGTTTTATGTGCATTATGATAATGCCGGATAATATCCTGTGATTCAAAAAAACCTTCATCAAAGTATGCCATGAAAAACAAAGACAGATATGACAGGCATGTCATGTCATGTATTATTGTAATATTTGAACGTTATGGCTTTCACCGAACACCAAAAACGCTGCATGTTGGAAATTTATTTCAGAAACGGCGTAAAAATTGATGGGCAGTGGATTTATTCCACACGTAATGCATTTGAAGATTTCCAGGAAACTTTTCCAGAAGTGATCGTGCATTTTGATACATTTAGCAGAAAAGTTCATCATCTTGTGCACTTATACAGGGAAACTGGAAGTGTAGGACGTAAAGAAGGTAGTGGGAGACCAAAGGTGAGAAATGAAGAAAACATTGAAACGGTACGACAAGTAATTGAGGAGCAGCCAAATACTTCAATACGCCATTTACAACAACAAGTCGATCTGTCCTATACCACTTGTCAGCGTATTCTGAAACAAGATCTTCATTTACATCCTTATCGTCTACAACTAGTCCATGAACTACTTCCAAATGATCGACCTCGAAGACAGCAATTCTGTCAATGGTTTATGGAGAATTTTCATAACAAGGGTGCGATACTGGAAAAAACATTCTTTAGCGATGAATCGTGGTTTCACTTATACGTTAACTCACAAAATATGAGAATGTGGAGTGGCGAGAATCCTCATTATTATATTGAAGTACCGTTACATTCACAAAAAATTGGAGTTTGGGCTGCAATAAGTGGAAGAAAACTAATTGGACCTATATTTTTTGAAGGTAAATATTCAATTATTTATGCAACTTTCAAAAACCTAAATGTTCAAATTGCAGGGATACTCAATGCCGAGAGATATCGTCTGGAAATTTTAACTCCTTTTATCGAGACATTGTTAGATGATGAATTAACACAAGGCTATTTCCAGCAAGACGGGGTTCGCATTCACACGACCTGGGCAAATTTAAATTTTTTAATGGAATTTTATGACAACCGCCTTATTAGTTTAAATATGCCACATGAGTGGCCTCCCAGGTCTTGTGATCTGTCCCCGTGTGACTTCTTTTTGAGGCCATACATTAAAAATTCAATTTTCAGTGCACCTGTGGTTGATATGGATGATCTTCAGCAAAGGATAACTAACAAATTCGAAGAAATCAATAATTCGCCGTGGATATTGCAAAATGTTATTGACTCCATTGAAAGAAGAGTTAGGTTATGCATGGATGAAGGTGGTGGTCACATAACGGATATTCTTTAACCCATTCATGACGGCCGGTGATGCGCACGCTCCGAGCTCCCAGCCTGACGCAGGAAAATGATGGACTTTGTACTTGTGGACTTGCAGCGACAAGTTTGATGCACGTTTGCTTGACTGATCTTCGTTATAAATATATAATTCATCTACAAGCTGTTGAAAATGTCCAGAAATAAAGGACTTACAGAGGAGGATTTGGAGCTGTTGCTCAATGAAAGTGGCAGTGATTATGTACCGAGTGACATTGAAGAAGACGGATATTCCAGCGAATCTGAAGGCAAAATTCTAGACTTGGGTGAAGAAGTAGACGTAGAACAAAACAGCGATAACTTGCCAGGGCTTTCAACTAATCAACTAAACAAGAAAACGAATAAAGAACCGAAAATAAATATTTCTTGGAAATCTGATAACAATTTTACGCCGAAAGACATGTCATTTGATAAATTCAACTCGGGTGTCGCGGACCATCTCCAACTTGATGAAAATTCTGTTGAACTGGACTATTTCAAAATATTTTTTGATGAAGATTTACTTTGTGCTATAAGCAAGGAAACTAATAAATACGCGAAATCATTGAGGGACGATGTGCATTTGGTCTCGTTTTCTCGCTGGGTTGACAGAGATGTTTCAGAAATGTACCAATTTTTTGCACTTTGTATACTGATGGGCTTGGTAGAAAAAGGGTCATTGAAGGATTATTGGTCAACGAATCCTGCTATTGGTACGCCATTTTTTCGCAAGATCTGTTCCCGCGATAACTTTTTGCAAACATTATGGGTGCTATTCACAGACAATTTTTTAGTAATCCTATAGTCGCTACTACTAAGGAATTAATTTAAACACAAGCTAGCAGCGATTACCATGTATCTAATTTTTCATTATTCAGGATCGAGTATTAAAGTGTGGTTACATTTAATTCAACGATAGTCAACAAACGACGTTGCCGTTGCTCTACAAATGTCAAAGTGACAAATAAATGTGAAAGTTAGTGATTATTTATTACAATTGGAGATTATTAAGATGGGAGAACAACACGAAAAACGATTAAGAACGTCCAACTGGTCCCAAGAAGAGAAAGACATGCTTATAAATTGCATAAATAAAAGACTATCTGTGATAGAAAATAAGACAACGGACACGAATAATAATGCCCGAAAATTGCGAGCTTGGAAAGAAATCCATGAGGAATTCACAGCAATATTTAATAATAAGGACAGAAATATAACGAGATTAAAAGAACAATGGCGAAGAATGAAGCAGATGGCAAAGAAAAATGTTTCCAAAGTAAAAACCTACAGACAGAAAACAGGCGGTGGACCTCCATTGGAAACAGAGAATGCTGTAACTGAGTTGGATTGGGCTATATCAAATATGATTCCCCATGAATTTGAAAAAGATGAAAACATCTTCGATTCCGATAATATAAATCCAGAGGAATCACCGTCTAGTCAAAGTAATCCTGTGCTGATAATAATCGTACCACCAGCGACAACGCAAAGCGACTCAGAAATATTTACAGCTGATGCAGAAGTTACTGAATTAAGTCCAAACAATGGTGAAACAGTTGTGTCCGAAATGCCTAACACAACTAAAACTAGGAAAAAAGGTAAAAAGCGTAGGCAGCAATTTATGAATGAAATGAGTTCCTATGAGAAAGAAATTTTAAAACTACAAAGAGAAAAAGTGATGGAAGAAATGCAACACAAAAGAGAACTTTTTAAATTGCAAATAAACAATGAAAAAGAATCGCATGAATTGAAAATACAAATGCAAAAGGAACTTCATGAAATAGAGAAAGAAAAGAAGTTGTTGGAATTGAAAGTCATTAATGAGAAAATAAAAATTATATGAATTTTCTGTAGATGTGTAAATATAATAAATAATAGATACATTTGTTTAGTTTTGTTTATATTGTGTCTACATTTAGACAAAAAAGTAGGTACTCCATTTTAATCAGAAATGCCTGCGAATGAACTGTTGACGAAATACAATTTCTCTTCTGTTTTGTTGTGGCATTAGTTGAGCGGGTTGTTCTAGTCGTCTAATATTATCATCGTCGTCGTGGTCTTCATCTTCAAATCCATTCCATTCTATTGATAAATTATGTAACACACAGCATGCTACAACAACAGCTTTTGCGGTTTCTAAATTAGTGTTAAGTTTCTGGAATAGACACAAAAACTTTTTTTTTTATCTTCCAAAACTACGTTCTATAATATTTCGTGTAAGAATATGTGCTCTATTGTATCGTTCTCCTTGTCTAGTTGCTGGATTAAGCACAGGAGTAAGTAAATAAGGAGTACAGCCGTAACCACTGTCTCCGATAAGAAGACCTCTGAATTCATTGTTTTCAAATCTTTGTTTTAAAATGCTTTCATTAAAAATTCGAGCATCGTGTGCACTGCCTCTCCATCGTGCTACTACATCACATACTTTTCCTAGGTGGTCTACAACTACCTGTGTATTGATTGAGTACCACCCTTTACGATTAATATAAATCTGCGCTAAAGGCCCACCAGGGTTACGAATTGGAATATGAATATGTACCATCGATGGCACCTATAACACGAGGGAAATTGTTTATCGCAAAAAAACCTCTCATTATTTCCAGTTCTTCAGCTTCGGTTCGAGGCATTCTTATGTAAGTTGCCCGTCGTCGAGCAAATATTCTGCTAACCTAATAATAATTAGAGATAGATTTACTTTCTCCAAAATATTACATTAAAACAATATCTTCTTACTTTTTTTATAATTCTACTTATGGTAGGTTGACTCAAACCATGCAAGTCGGCAGTATCATCTTGAATTTGCCCTCTGGCAAAATACCGGAGTGCACACATCAACTGCAATTTACCATCTACGGGATTACCACGATCATTTTCAATAGGAAATTCCAAGGCCATCTGAATCAAAAAGCTACGCTTATAAGGCCGTTTCAATTTTCGATTTTTCCATATAAACTTTGTTTCTGTGACATTTCGGGCAGCAGAACCTTTTTGCGCTCCATCTACCGATTTCGAACGCAGTCGATTTACACTTTTTACTTTGAGGTTAACTGCTTAAAACTTCAATTAAAACATGAATGCTATAAAATATCCAAGATCCGAGCTTATTTTGGATATACTCTGGACTAGCAAAATATGTACTAATAAATTAGAATTACAAAAAAAAATTAAATCACAACACAAGGTAGGTTAGAACAATTTATAATTTTAATATTTTTCTGCAAAGTGGTTTGTTTTGGATTGCACATTTCTTTTTTAACAAATCTGTTTTTTCTTGACAAATATTATCCAAAACTGGTTTCAGCGTTGCAGTTATTATCAGCTCGCAGATCTGATTTTTATGTAGCAGGCAAGATGAAAATATCGGATTTTTTAGCAAATGAGGGCGCATTATCTCGACCATTTGGTGGCACGTGTTTTGCATCTCCATAAATTGTAATGCCTCTTGTCCAATATCTGCAATCCTCTGAACTACAGCAACAAATATAGAGCTGGGATAAAATAGTCCTCCACGATCCTGGAGACTGACAAGTTGTAATAAAGGACCAGGAACAGTAAATGAAAGTAGCGGGGTTATACAAGCATCACAACCTATTTTTGTATTAATTTTTTTGCATATATAACCTGCTAAAAATGCCACTGATGCAGCATAAATGTGGTTATCTGGTGTGGTGTTGTACTTAAGATTTTGAATTCTTCTCAAAACAAAAGGTAAAAGAACGTTTTCCATAATGGTAAGCTCAATGGCAGGTAGGGATGGTAGAGTTGTAGAGCTAATGAAGCCTTCATTTGCAGAAACATTTGCAGACGTCGAAGCTTTAATTATGCCACATCGCAAAATTTGTCGCATAGCGTATTCAGCTGCCCTGGCATCAGTGGCGTCATTGGAACCTCCTTTTAATCTTACATGTGAGAACATTGCTTCAACACAATCAGAACTGAATGATCTTGTGAGCACATAATAAAATCCAACTTCATTCAGTAAATATTTTATGCATAGGTAGGTGCTTTTGGCCGTAAATGTTAAAGCATGTGATGTTTCTTTTGTAAGCCCATTTAAATTTAAGGTCGCCGAACTTTGCTGGATGTCAGCAATGTACTTTTGGAAAGTGGTATTCAACCAGTGAAGACGTTCATCCGAAATGTGAACAAACGGCGCCTCACTACTATCCAAAGTGTTGGTGTATTGGTACCTTCTTGAAACATTGTGTACCTTAAAAAAGTGGTACATATTTTCCATATAAGAAATTGTGGCATCAACATCAGAAAATTGTTCATCACCTGCTTCTTTCAGGAATCTTAATGCTGCCGTTACCGATGGAGAAAAAACTTGAATGGCTCTACGCACATTCATTTTCTCAAAACGTGTGGGAAATAAATGCTTCTTGGTCAAATATTTAACAGGTTTAACTGGCAGACCTTGTTGCAGTTCAAATAAAAATTTTAAATATTTCGCAGAAATTATCCCCTCTGATGAACCCATATCGTGATCAAGGAAAATACTTCGGGCATTTTTTAATACATGCACAAAGTCAAAACTCAAAAATAATGGTATGTGAGGTAAAATAGGATGTTGAATAGAATTTTGAAGAGACCCATTGCCAAGCTTTTTGAAGAGGCCAACATTCCCAGAAAAGTTGTCTGTTACAAGTCGCAAAACTATAAAATTACAATCTGTTAGCAATTGCAACACTCTTAAAGTAATAGAATGGAAATCTTTTGCCGTTAACGTTGAGTGGAAAAAATATCCAGCTGGAATTGTGAATTGAGTTGACAATCCATGGACAACATAACATAGCATCTTACTAGCTATTTTCGGCCTTTCACCAATCGTTCCTGAACTGCAGGTATCTAATCCATACACATAATCTTCTGAACGACTGTAGTGCATTTTCTCTTTAATTGACATGTCGTCAATTACTACAGAACATATTCGTTCAATAGGATGCCTAAACTGAGATACTTCGGCACACAGGCGTTCTTTGATTAAAATATTTTGACCGTTGAATTTTCCAAGATGTCTCAAAATTGTTGATTTTGAAGGTAATTTTGTTAAATTGTTATGACAAAATCGGTAACCTTTAGCTGAACAAAATCTCCATACCGTACACATTCTGACTGATATTTCAGACCATCTCGGTACTTTTTTACTATAATTATTTATAAGATCCATCAGAAAGATGGCTTTCTCATCAGCGTTTTCAGCGTTTTGAACTATATTATTTATTAAGTTCATATTTTTTGAATTTTTACGTTTCTCTTCCTCTAAATCGTTTAGTTTAGCCAAACATTTTAAATATTTTTGATTTGTTCGTTTCAGCTTTTGGGTCAACACTTTGCAATGGTACTGAAGATTAGCCACATACTCCGCAGAAATACTATTTACTTGAATTGATTTGGATGTGATTGGAACGGTTGGAATGACGAAAGGATTTTGGGGTACAGGAATTTCGACCGGAGTTTCAGTGGGAAAAATCTAAAAAATAAAAACATTAATAAGATGACGGTAATTAATAACTGGAGGTTCCTGATTATGACTGTGAAAACGAATAAGCAATTGATCGAAAAATGAGAAGAGGAAGCTCACTTTGCTTTCTCATATTTCGTGGTTGACTTCGCTTCTGTGTATATTTTATGTATCAAGAAACACCACAAGTCTGTTTTGATTATAGATACTTACAAAAATAGAAGGAACAGCATCTTTACATAAGCGTCGTCTTTTAGGGGTTGTAATTATGAAGTCTTGTTGAAAATGCCGCTCACAAATTTCTGTGTAATCCGTAATTTTTGTAGTATCTTTTATATTACAAATACAAATTAAAAGGTTGTCCTTATCATTGTCTGCATAAATTTGCTTACCGCAAAACGTTTCTAAAGCCTCGAACCATTTTTCTCTTTGTTTCATACTACTGGGAATTTCAAATAAGCGAACATCTTTTGCCCCACAAATGAAACACGCTTTTACCATTTTATGTAAAAACTAATATAGAAAGGTAATATTTTAAATTGCCGCCAATGTTTATAAATTGAACTGCCGTCAATTTAATATTGTCATGGCCTCCTAGATATGACAAGAGACAAGTCTCGAGAAAGACTAAAAGTCTTATCATTTTATCTAGGAGGCCGTGAATGTTGTAGCTTTGATTCGTTGATCGCCCACCGAGGGCGCGCAATAAGGTTCTGTATTCTTTTGTTTTATGGCCACTCTGCAGAAACAATTATTATGTACATTGAAACGGCCTTATAAGCGTAGCTTTTTGATTCAGACGGCCTTGGGAAATTCATTTCCAAGCAGTCCATATAAATTTTCTACTTGAGCCTTTGTAAAGCGATACCGATTTTTGAATTCCCTATCTGTATACTTTTGAAAAGGATTCTCACGAGCCCTATATATTCTGGGATTCCTAATTTGTCCCATGTCTAATGCGTCTCTTATTTCAGCTAAATCTTGAATTGCTTCGATCATAGCTTAAACTTTGAACGCAAAACTTATAAAACCCTGAAATACAAGTGTCAAATAATGCTAATCAGCTGCAAAACTACCTCCTTAGTTGTGACTAAATTTTGATATCACGTGGTTTAAAATAAAACAATGCTAACGTGTGACTAAATTTTAGCTAGCCGAAAAATCATCTCTGAATGACAATTTCACAAATTTTTATTTAACCAACAGTTAGTTATAAGATAGTACAGATTTAAAATGTTTCTGAATAGCACCCTATATGCTTTGCATTTTGCTGATAACCAAACGATGGACAAGACAGATCCACTGAGAAAAATTAGACCCATCGTAGATTCAATGCAAACAAAATTCAGTAATAGCTTTTATCCGTTTCAAGACTTGGCAATCGATGAAAGTCGCATTCTCTGGAAGGGTCGTTTGGTTTTCAAACAATATATACCGTCAAAGAGACACCGGTTTGGTGTGAAGTTATTTGAAATTTGCGATTCAGAGACAGGATATATCTTGGGTTTTATTGTTTACACTGGGGCATCTACTGCAATCGAAAGAACTGAAAAGTTTGGTATATCCGGTGATATCGTCCTAACGCTAATGAAACCATATTTGAATAAAAATCATATCCTCTACGTTGATAATTGGTATACCAGTGCGATATTATTCAAGCATCTCCTAGAGCAACAAACAGGGGCTTGTGGTACAGTGAAGCCGAACAGAAAGGGAATGCCTGTTTTTGAGCAAGTTGAAAAGGGGCAATGTTCAGCCGTTCATGATGATAATCTATTAACTTTGAAGTGGAGCGACAAAAGGTATGTGCATATGCTTACAACAGTATTTACAGCAAACCAGAAAGATACTGGGGAAATCCACTTCAAAACCGGCGAGCCAATTATAAAGCCAGAATGCATAATAGAATACAACAACAAAATGGGAGCTATTGATAAAGCAGACAGACATAAAGCAAGTCAGTTTTGTAGGATGCGCAAGAAAATCATTGAAATGGTACAAGGTTTTTTTTCACCTCATCGACTTATCACTTTACAATTCGTATGTAATGTTCCAAGTGAAAACAGGGGAAAAACCCTCGTTTAGTGATTTTCGACTGAAAATTGTTACTCAAATTATTGAACAATATGCCAAAAAACCTTCGACAATCCCAAGACCACCAACGATTGACAACCCCATACGGCTTACGCAAAGACATTTTCCTTCACCTATTCCGCAAACCGCAGCACAAGGGACACGAACCCAGAGGAGATGTCACGTCTGCAGCAATACCAAGCTACAGAAACGTAAAAGAAAAGACGTGAAATTCATGTGTGTGGAATGTGATGTTCCACTTTGCGTTCACCCATGTTTTGCCGATTTTCATACAAAAAAGAAGTATTAGGTATTTTTTAATTTCACCTTTTATTTAGAGTTATGATTATGTTTTCTATTTTTATGTACTGTCTTATTTGTTTTTACTTATAATTAAATGCTAAAAATACAAGTTTTCCATTCAATTATATTCAAAAACCATAACCGTACATGTACGTGCTTGGCCGTATAAAGGAGGAACGTACACGTACAGCGCTCAACCCCAGTGCGGAAGTTGACGCCGTACATGTAAGACACTCGCCAATGAGTGGGGATTGTGTCGTCGTATATGTACGGTGGCCGGATCACAGAAGAACACTTATTGACAAATGTGTACGGCGACCGGTAAAGCAATGTTTGACTATTCACGTAATAGTACGGCGCTAGGCCGTCAATGTCCGGAATGTAAAGCGTACATATACGGCAACCGTCCCGAATGGGTTAAGTTTCATTTATTAATGTTGTTAATAATTAATTTTAAATCAATCAAGTACATTTGTTTCATTAAAAAAGTCCTTTTAAATCGAACTCTGTTTCTTTTTCCAATTATTATCCGCTTGATAGTTCAAATTTCAAACGGCTGAGTACTTCAAAATTCAACAACACGTTCGTAGTTCTAGGGTCCCTAAACTGTTTCAACCATCCAACTTTATGTTCAGACGTACAGTTAATTTCAAAATTATAGAGTACACCTAATTTTCTACAGTGTAAGATGCACTTACATTTTTTGTCAATGATCAATGTCAATTTTGACAAACAAAATGCCTGATCTAACTGAAAACACGAAAGTGCTCATTCTTTCCAAATTAGAAGAAGGGTGGTCGATCCGGAGGGTAGCCCAGTATTATAACATCGCTAAGAGCACCGTACAGAGGATAAAATACACACTATTATGGTGTTCTAAAATATCAGCGACATTTTATGTTGTCAAACTTACCTAACCTATGACGCCCAAATTTCAAAAAGGCATCTTTACATGTGGAAAAAACTGTAATAAATCGACTTCTTGATTTTTAAAGTGTACTCGATAATTTTGAAATTAACTGTACGTAGATTTTTTCATGGCACACTTTGATGAAAGTTTTTTTGAATCACACGTTATAATGGGGATCGAGATTGCTTTGTGAATTGTCTTTTGGGTTGCATCTTTACCTGATCAGGCTCGTCATCTTACGTGAATAAACCTGTATTTGTTGCTTTATTTTTTTCTTAACAATTATTTCAAAGTATTCGTTTATTATGTTAGGAATGTTATTTTACGTTTATAATCTTTCAGAATAAAAAAAAATCAGTTTCATAGTTACATTCAGTTAATTTTCCTGATTATTTTAGAAAATGTGGGCAATCTGTCCCGGAATTGCCCTAGTAGAAAACGATTTAGTGGACAAACCCGGAAATGTATACAATATGGACGAAACCGGTCTACTTAACAATAAACCCGGACATGTCTTTGGCGCAAAAGCTCTAAAAGCATCCCTGCTATTACCTCGGGAGAAAAGGGGGAAATTAATTGTAGCTTGTTATAACGCGGAAGACATTTGTGCCCCTATACTGCATTTTCAAGGGAAAAAATAAGGACAACTGAGCCGACGGCAAGCCACCTATTTCATCAATTAAGATGTCTCCCAAGTCAGCTTATGCTAACACATTTTTTACCTATAAAAAGACCTGGTAAGGTATTCTTAGTACTAGATGGACACACGTCGCATACTAATTCTATGGAAGTCTTAGAATTTGCGGAAATCAACGAAATAATTCTTTTGTGCTTTCCGAAACATACCATCCATTATTTGCAACCACTTGATCGAGCTTTTTTTAAGTCGCTAAAGAGCCATTATTATTGGGAGTGTAAACAATTTATAAGAACGAACCCAACAAGAAAATTAAAGAGAACGATTTTTAAAAAACTACTAGGAGATTCCAGTGTCAACTACCAAACCTGGCCATAAGGATTAAACATGAAAAATAGTTTTTGCATGATTTCTGGTACCAACGTGGGTTAAATTTAACTGCCGATTAAAATATACGAAAGCATTGTTATAACAATAGGTAACTAAAGTAACGAAGCATTTTAAACTACAGTTAACTTTAACTGGCGTTGGTACAACCGGCCCTAAGACTTTCTCTTCATATTTTAAGTTTATATTTTATGTGTATTATATTTTATTTTTATATGTTCAATTACGTTTATGAATTTAAATTTCGTACCATCTCAAATGGCCGAAATATTTGATTATTAAAAATACCAGCCCAAGCATTAATTTTCTGAGGGTGTTGCGTTCTTGTAGTTCTTTTCTTGAGACAAATATCGAGTGTTCTGGGTGTTTGGCTCATTATTTAACGTAAATGTACATTCGTCCGTAAAACAAATAGAAGACAAAAGGTTTTCGCCTTGGTTTGCCCTTTCCTGCATTTCTTAGCAAAAAGTAATTCTACTTTCTGTCTACATCAAAAATTTCCTGATGGTATTTTAAGCTAGTGTGACACGGTACTAAATTTCACAGAAAATTGAGTAGTAAATTTTCGAGAAAATTTAGAACACCGTGTCATACACAAAATTACCAAATAAATTTACTACTAAATTTTTGCAGAAATTTATCACTACGTGTTCTAAATCCAACTAAAAATGTACGAAAATTTGCGCAGAAACCACAAATTGAAACAGTTGAGCCAGAACGCATGCTCTACCTTTGAATTTGTTCAACTCTATTGATGCCTGTACTAATTTGTGGCTTCTGCGCACATTTTCTGACATTTTTACTGAAAACTTTAGAATACGTTGCAAACAGACTATGTACTTGCCACTACTAAATTTTATCAAAAATGTACAACTAAATTTTCTGTGAAATTTAAAACCGTGTCACACTAGCTTCAGTTTGTACGGATAATAATTACACTAGTTTACAAATTAAAAAAAAATATATTTACCCAGAGAGGAAGTTTATTATTTTTAGTTTTAGGTTACCTACTGAACATACAAACAGCAGCAAATAATTTTTATCACCTCACCTTTGCTAAATATGACAGTTTAATATTTTGACGTAAACTATTTAAAGTTAATCCAGCGAGAGATTGGTTGACATAAAAATCACTTATTTCTACGTAGAGAAAGTAATACCTAGCGCACGTAAAATTTGAAATATATCCTTCAAGTAATAACATATTCGCCCTGAAATGATGCTCTAATTAATGTATTCTAGTGCATTTTGTAGTGTTGGGTTAATTTAATACAATTTAAAATTTCCCAATCTCTCACTGGACGAAGTACACAAGTGTTTGATTAAGTCTTGTGTTGAGCTAGTAAAAAGTCAGGTCAGGTCTGGAGTCTGACCCCTCCAAGGAGCCGTGAGACCATGTCGTTGGTGGAGGGGCTTAAGTAACCGGAGTGATGCTCGGGGCGTTGCCGGCGGGAGCTTCGTGCTCCTGGCAGGGTCACCCATGCCGGCAAGGCTCGAGCGGACCGGCGAAAAACAAAGGACAGCTCAACCCTCAGGATCCACAACGGAAGTCGTGGCACGGGAACTGGCGAACCCGGGGGAGATCCGAGCTACGGTTGGTCGGACGCGGATCAACCGTCACACACCGTAACCGCGGCTCACACCTCAACAACCCGTGCGAGCGTGGCAGGGGTACGTCGTGTGAGGACTCGCGGCCGGGGGGCTTGCCTTAACCGGCCGGCCCGCGAGGAGACGACCTCCATAAAAAATCGACAGCGAAGTCGCAAAAACCTGCGGGACACCGGGCGCACCCCGCAGTATAAATGCCTTCCCCCTGGAATGGACGTCATCCAGACTCGTGGGAATGATATAGAAAAGTTCAAAAACAATCACCAAAGTGACAAGAGCAGCCGGAAAGCAAGAGGAGGAGAACAGAAAGCACCTCTTGGAGAAGCCTGCGGCGAAATAAAGCAGGCCGATAATCCGGAACAGACGCAAATACCCGCTGTTAGAGGAGGACTTCGCAAAGTTTGCCGTAGGGAACAGAAATGTTCACAAACGGATAAAAGACTGGGCTAAGGAGCTACCCAGTCTACAGAAGAGGGTAGCAAGCGAATACCTGGAGATGAAAGAAGTACTAGACGATACGAAATATCGTCTAGAGGCAGAGAGGGAGGAACATAGGAGAAAATACATGGCTCTAGCAGCCAAGTGCGAAGCCTTAAGAAGGGAGAGTGAGGAAGCAAGGACAGCAACCTGCAGCACCTGCTCTAAAAGAGTCTCGGTAGAAAAAGAAATTGAAACGAGAGCGTTGGACTTCAGGAAGTTCGAAGGGTTCGCTGAAGTCCTGGAGCGAAAGTGGACAAAGGAGAGCTATGCGCTCATCAAGGTGGAGTATGGCGACCCGTTAAGGCCCAACACTGAAAACCTCGTGGTATTCTGCGACGAGCAGCCAGACAAGTGGCCTAAATATATTAAGAGGGTGATAGACACCTACCCCGACGTAAAGGATGCCGAGAAGGTGCCCTGCGAAGGGGACAACTACGGCGTCCTGGAGCAAATAATGAAAATAAGAACATCCAAGGAGGCGAAGGGTTATGAGGAGAGGAGGAAGTGTTTTGTAGCGGCCTTCCTCGACTCCTCGAAGGAGGACAGGAACGTGGAGAAGGACGTATTCCACGTTACCAGGGAGATAAGGAAGCTGTTTGGCAATGAAACTAGCACGAATGTGAGAATGAGGCTACCTCAAGGAATCCAGGAGGAGAAGATCAGGAAAATAGTCAAGACCGCATTCAAAGATTTCGCTGGTGCGGTCACAACTAAGGCTCAAATGAGGCAGGATGGAAACAGTACCGCCAGCAAAAAAATGTCAGGCAACGCCGTCATTGTGAGCGCGAACCAGCAGACGTACGCGGAAACTCTTAACAGGTTCAGCGCCACAAGATTTTGACTAATTTTTCTCCCTGGGCCAACGTTGTTATTTGTTATTTTTCTAATATTTGAGTTCTCTTATGTCTATTTAACTGTCCTGGACAGCTGTAATATTTTTCTAAATATGAAAAAATAGAAGCGGACACCGGTGTCCGCTGTGGCCTGTCAGTACTGATACGTTATGTCAGGATATAATTTTACACGTTTGAACATGTTAGCTTGCCTGTCGACTTTTATGTGTCATGATGATTAGTGCAGTTTGTTTCGTTGTGTGGCTTTGATGCAGAAATAATGGAGAGCCGTGGCAAACGTATTTTGAAATTAGCTTTAGAATCCACTCAGTGTTACGACGGTAAACCCTCCTTTCAATATATTTTATCATACATACTATATTGGTAGATTTTTTAGATGATATTTCCCTCAATGATTCTTATTCGGATGACTTAGATGACGATCCGGTGTTCATTCCATCAGGCAGTAGTGAAAATCTCACAAGCGATGATGATAGTGAATATAGTGACAATGATATTTCCCGTAAACCAAAGCAAGCATCTTCTACAAATGAAAATGTGCCTGGACCTTCTTGTACCTTTCAAAGGAAGCTGCGTAAGGTACAAAATTGTCAAGTATCTTCACCAAATGAAAATGTTCCCGGGCCGTCTTGCTCCTTTCAAACTAAGCGTCGTAAGCTGGAAAAATTTCATGAAGAGGATTTATTAGGAAGTTACAAGAATGAAATGAAGCGTAATGATATTCAAGAACTCGAATTTGAGCATGATACGGAAACTGTTGAACAGGAAAATGCCGGCGATGAAATGGAAGGCGGTGATCAGTTGGTACACGAAGAGCGAGTGATAGACAATGAGCATCGACATCCACTACGTGATTTATCTACATCAGTTTGGGGCCCGCCAACAGGAAATCACCTTGAGTTCGAAGAAAACTTTGACGGAGGCATAAGACCAGAATGGCATGCTGCTCTGCAAGAATGTGAACCAGTTGATTATTATCTTGCTTTTGTTGATTTGGATATAATTGATTTAGTTGTGAATCAAACCAATATTTACGCCACACGTTTTGTAATGGACAATAGAAATATAAGTAACAATGCCCGTGTCCAAAGTTGGGAACCAACAACTGCAAAAGAAATTATCCATTTGATAGGCCTACTAGGTTATATGGGTACTGTCCGAATGAATTCATTGCGAGATTATTGGTCCAGAAAATGGATTTTGAAAACAGATGTTGCCCGCAGCGTTATGAGTCGAAACAGGTTTGAAATCTTATTGAAAATGCTTCATTTTTCTGATAACGAGCAATGCCGTGAGGGAGATAGTTTATATAAGGTCCAACCGCTCCTGGACATGCTTATAAAAAATTATCAAGTAATTTATTCTCCTGGTAAAAAATTTTGTATTGACGAAACGATGGTGCCCTATCAGGGAAGACTGATTTTCAGACAATATAATCCCCAAAAAGCGCATAAGTACGGAATCAAAATTTTTAAGTTATGTTGCGATAAGGGTTATACGTGGAACATAAGCGTGTATGCTGGCCAAGAAAAAACACCTGACAAATCGTTAGCAGTTTCCACCAAAGTCGTGCTAAATTTATCAAAAAAACTTTTGGGAAGTGGGAGAATTTGCATAATTGACAATTGGTACACAAGCCTTCAGTTGGCCCATCTATTACTCGACAATAAAACCCATTGTATTGGAACATTGCGGGGTGACCGCAAAGGAAATCCCACTGAAGTGGTGAAAAAAAAACTTAAAAAAGGAGAGATTGCTGCTCAAGAAAACGAAAGGGGAATTTGCATCCTCAAATGGCGAGACAAAAGAGATGTGTTAGTTTTATCCACATGCAATGCTGATCAAACAGTACCAATTATACGCCGTGGAAATACAATTGATAAACCAAAGGCAATTGTAGACTACAATTCGGGGAAAAGTTCCATTGATATTTCAGACCAAATGACTAGTTATAGCACGGCATTGCGAAGAACGATACGTTGGTACAAGAAGTTGGCTATTGAAGCACTTCTTGGGACGTCGATGGTGAACGCACGCACACCTCATCTATAAAATAATTGAGCAAAGCAGCATTTCGATAACAGACTTTCGTTTGTCAGTTGTAGAAAGTCTGCTGAAATATGAAGATAAAAGAGAAGAAGCTGCTTGTCCTACTGCGGGAGTGCTAAATTTAAAAAGTCATGTTTTTGCCAAATTAGAATGCAAAGCCCGTGAAAATCGAAAGTATTGTAGAGGGTGCTACGATAAGAAGATGAAAGGATTAATTGACAAAAATAAAGTAAAAAAAGTTATTACATTTTGTCAGCAATGTGAAAGCAATCCACGATTCTGTCTGGAATGTTTTAATTTTTTCCATAAAAATAATTAAGGTGAACCTAATATATGCGTTACCTATTCATAGCCGTTCAGAATGCTAGAATATGTTTTGTTTGTGTTATTTTATATACATAATTTTGTTGTTAGAATTTACTTTGTTTGAATTGATCTTCCAATAAAAAAAATATTTTAAGCAACTTTTTTTATTGCTTCAAAAAACCTGAACCCAGGATGCAATAGTAGAGGGCCGCAGCGGACACATCACCACACTAAACTCCATAAAAGCACGTCCGCTCGGCCCTGCACAATCGATGAACATTTGAACGTCGAGCGGACACCGGTGTCCGCCTTGGCCCAAGTGACTGACAGCATAGCGGACACCGGTGTCCTCTCTGGCGCTCAACCTGTTAAGACATTGAGGAACCAGATCACGGACGAGGAAGTCCTAAAAGGGATCAAAAAGGTCCAAAAGACCAACAAAGGAGAAGTATTTCTTCTAATTGAGGATAAGGCGGGAGAAAACACCGCGAAGAAAATTGGAAGCGTGCTTCAAAGCAAGGGCCAGGAAAAAACCGCACCAAAACGGTCCACATCAGGGACATATTCGGGGTGGCAGAGCTGGAGGAGATTAAGAAAGCCGTGGTCGAAGCGGTAAACGAAAAGGATGAGGGGAAAATAGAGATAAAATCGATGCGACTTGCTCAAAAGGGAACGCAGACGACCACGGCGACGTTAGATCGCGACTGGGCGGACAAGCTCATTAGTATGAGAACTATCCGCATTGAAATGTGCATGTGCAAGATACAGGAGAGTGGATCTAGGGAGATGCTATAAGTGCTGGTGCTACGGCCACATGGCAAGCGCCTGCCGCGGGACGGACAGGACAAAGCTGTGCCTGAATTGCGCACAGGACGGGCACAAAATATCTGAGTGTGGAAGGGAGGCATTCTGTCCGTTGTGCGAGAGGATGGGCCATGCCGCCGGAGCTGGGAGCTGCAAGATCTTTAGGGAGGCCCGAGAGACGGCAAGGAGCAACAAACGCGGCAACGAAAGTGCTGAATCCAGGAGAACCTCGAACGAGGAGGGGGCACGAGACCCTTCAAAAAACGGGGATTAGGCGGGCATCTCGGATGCTCGCCAGGAGAAGGCAAGGGTGGGGGCGAACGAGGCCTTCCAGGGTCCCTCTCGCAGCTCCGATGGCGGGGAGCCTCCGAATTATCCGACCCCAGATCAAAAAAAGGTCAGGTCGGGTCAGGTCCCCCTCCAAGGAGCCTTGAGACCTTGTCGTTGGTGGAGGGGCTTAAGTAACCGGAGTGATACTCCGGGCGATGCCGGCGGGAGTTTCGCGTTCCTGGCAGGGTCACCCATGCCGGCAAGGCTCGAGCGGACCGGCGAAAAACAAAGGACGGCTCAACCCTCAGGATCGACCACGAAAGTCGCGGCACGGGAACTGGCGAACCCGGGGGAGATCCGAGCTACGGTACACCGTAACCGCGGCTCACACCTCAACAACCCTTGCTAGCGTGGCAGGGGTACGTCGTGTGAGGACTCGCGGCCGGGGGGCTTGCCTTAACCGGCCGGCCCGCGAGGAGAAACCTCCATTAAATAACCGACAGCGAAGTCGCAAAAACCTGCGGGGCAACTGGCGCACCCTGCAGTATGAATGCCTTCTCCCAGGGATGGGCGTCACCCTGGGAGCGACCTCCTTTCGTCCCATATTCGTGGGATTTATTATGGACAAAAATGAAAACGTAGAGCAATCGCAAAAAAGGACGGAAACAATAAAAGAGACAGACTTGGCTAAGAATGATGGACCAAAGGACGTAACGGTAATGGAAGAAGCAGGAACAAGCAAAACCCCGCAGATGATTGTGCTGGAGCTGGAGAAGACACTGGGGAGGAACCTGCCCCGGAAACTCTCCCTGAATTTAGGCCAAACAAGATTGGGTGGAACCTACTCTACACCTACATCCCCAGTGCCGGCATCGCCCAGCTACAACTCAGGGTGCGTAAATTTAAAGTGTGATGAATCAGCAGGAAGGTCTAAGTATAAGGCGGGGGGAGTCTGGTCCCATCGCACCAATGACTTCCACGTCGACGCCGGGAAAGCCCAAAGCGATACAGACTGCCAAGTTGGAGACGCCCGCCGCGTACCTGACCCCTAAAATACAGGAGCGGCAGATTAAAAAAAGGAAAGCTGCCGCGAACTCGAGCCCGAACGAGGAGGCACCCAAAATAGGAAACCCCAATAAGAGAGTGATAGACAGGCTCTGCATGCAGATAAGCAAGCTGGGAAGAATCGTCGGGGAAACCTATCACCCGAAAAAAGAATTGAAGTCGGTTGCGGAGAGCCTTGCTAGTTTGACGGCGCAGCTGCAATCCGGCAACAGTAATGAGGACTCCTCCTCTAAAGAAATAGCAAGATTAATCGAGAAGGTCAACGCGGAGGTGCAGGTGGATGTAGAGGGCGAAAACAGCAAAGATGCTGAGGGGCTGCGGGAAAAACTCCGGACTGCGGAGCAGGATCTGCGAGCCCTGCGAGAAGAAAATGATGTCCTCAGGAAAAGTCTGCAGGAAAAAAGACCCACACAGGACGCTGCCGTTCAGGTTGACCTGAAGTCGGAGCTGAGGACGTGCGAGACTCAGACGGGTGCCTGGTCAAATTCTACTAATGAGTTAAAGACCCTGGAGAAAACTGACACGTTCGAGCAATGGGGCGCGACCGCAAGCAAGAAATGGAGAGAGGATCTTTTTACCAACACCGTGGTAGTTGTCGGAACGCCCTTCGAGACGAAGGACGATATTACGAAGGTTGTGCTAGTGGAGCTGGAGGACGGGATATGGAGCATCCAAAGGGCCTTCAGGGAAAGATACCCCGAACTCCGATTCGTCGGACACGAGCTGGATGTGGTCGAGCAAACGACCAGAGTTATGTCCCAACTACCTGGCGAGGTAGTGAGGCGCAAGGTCGTCAGGATATTGCATGGTGGCACGAAAGGAGACATATGGAATAAGCTCTGCGAGCTCAGGGTAGAAACTGAGAGCGACGTGCGGGTGGCCATGCATCATGTCAACTGCATGAGAGTGGAGCGCTTGAGAAAGATGGTCGAGGCGATCTTCCACGGAACTGGGAGGACAGTGTGCATTTACACAACACAGGCCCAAATGGAGGAAGGTAGGAAAGAGATCCCGCCGGAGGGAAGAATAAAAGGTGCTGCCAAGGTATTGAAAGAATCTAGAGGGCGGACCAAGGGGGCGCTCATAATAATAGCCAAGAATGAGCAGAGTGCTAAAGAGGTGCTGCAGTTAATGCGGACCAACATTAATCTGCAAGAAATCGGGGTCAGCGTCAAAGGCCTGGCTAGAAGTGACTCCGGAAAAATTAAAATCGACGTCCAGGAAACCAAGGAAGTGGGACGGATGTCGTTTAAGAGAGCGGCCGAGAGTTGCGCTAAAGACGAAGTTAAGGTAGTCTGGCACGAGCCCAAAAAGACACTCATGTTGAGAGACGCCGACAACGTCGTTTCCGAGGAGGAGATTCAAGAGACCATCTGTGCGGAGGCGGGCGACGATGTTGGACAGATAGAGGTCCGCATCAAAAAGCCGGAACAAGGAGCAAAGAGCAGGAAGACCTACGCGATGGTAGCAGAAAGGCATAGATCCTCGAAAAAAAGGAGCGGCTTCGGGTGGGCTGGTCGCAGTTCAGGACAAGGGCCTTGGAGAGGCCAGCGAAGTGCTTCCGCTGGCAAGAATTTGGGCACCTAGCGGCGGATTGTAAGAGCGACATCGAGAGGAAAGATGTGTGTTATAGATGCGGGGGAGCAAACCACTTTGCCAGAGACTGTCCGGAAGAGACACCGAAGTGTTACTCGTGTGGAGAGACTTAGCAAGAAGCACGAGGTGCAAAAATTATAAGGCGGCGGTCGAGAAAATGAGGCGGCAGGATCGAGGAAAGCAGGCCAAACAGCGCGCTTCCTCTCCGGTACAACCACAACCTCCAGTCTCCGGGCAAGCATGACTAGCGGTCTCTCACACCCCCGGAGATGAAAGACAAAGACAAAGAAGACAGGCGAATTACAAGGCGAAAGAGAAGGGAGAACGTGGAGGAGGCGGGCACTTTGGATGCCCGCCAAGAGTAGGTTCGGGACAGTCCGAGGAGGCACGGGGCAATCTGCGAGTTAATCGGAGAGGCACGGCCCTTCGGGATGTAAGAAAGGCACAGCAAGAACAGGGCAAAAAGACCAAAGTGATAGCAAAATTACGGGTCTCCCAGATAAATCTGAACAGGAGTAGGGCCGCCCACGACTTAGTTATGAACTCGAAATCCAAGGTGGATGTACTGATAGTCAGTGAACCTAATAAAAAATTGATTGGCAAAGGTGGATGGTACGTAGACACTAACCGGGACGCGGCCATCAACGTGGTATTATGTTCACTTTAAACAGGTTCACAAGAAACACGACCACTGCACGGAGATAAAGTAAACGAGAAATGACAAATTTGTAATGCTTATATTTACGTCTCCCACCAAATTTCAGAGGAGATGGTTAATTTTATATTTCTTAAATTTTTAGAAAATGACACCCTTAAGGTTTCTCTTATTGTTTCACTTCGGGATTTTAATTTTCGTTTTTATGGCAAGGACCATTTTATAAACGTTAAAGCTTCTAACAATACCTAAGTATCAGAAAACATTAGACCGCGTATACCTGCACCCCTTCGAACAGAGGCAAACAGATAAACTCTGTAATTTATGCCAGTCCAGTCTAATGGTTTGTGGTACTTAGGTATTGTCGGAGTATTTACCGCTGACATCATGGTCCCAACCGTAAAAGCGAAAAAGTAATTCCTGTATTGTACTGCACTTTGTACATTTCAGTAATTACATCTCCTTAAATTTTAAAATCATAAAGCATTGTAAATTTTATTGAGGTACCACTTTTACATTTTCAATACCGTAAACTTCCCAGAATTCGAAAATTGGGAAAAAACCGCAAAAATGAAATTGATTTTTGGTCATTTTAGGCATGTTCAGGCAGTTAAAAGGTAAAATAGGTATTTAAAGGGCATTTTAGGCCGAATAGGCAGAATCAAATATGGCTCTAATTACTCTAATTAAGCCAGAAATCATTTATAGACAAGTTTCATACATGTGCCTTAAAAAATAAAAATAGTCCATTTTGCCTAAAATCCGGGCCCTAGTCATGACGCTAAAAGTTCGCATTTGACAACCGCCTTATGGTATCGTGACTCTCATTCAAAATTCAACGACTTGAGTGACGCAAATCAGGGATTCACAAAGCGCAAACAGTTTGAGTCAGGTAGCAAACAGATCGACCTCATCGGACGTTTACACGGCGATATTTTCAATCAGGAGAAATTTTTGTTAAACGGTGTGGACTTGCGAATAAAACTTGTACGATCGAGGGATAATTTTGTGCTGATGTCAGCCTCTGCAGGAAAGTTAAAAATTGTGGACGCGACATTGCTGATAAGACGGGTGAAAATAAATCCCACAGTTTTACTATCAATCTCCAAAGTGCTTGAAAATACGACGGCAAAGTACCCGATTACGAGAACTGAAATTAAAGTTTTAACTTTACCGGCTGGAATTCAATCAAAATCGCTGGATAACATATTTCTCGGGCAGCAGCCGAAAAGAATTGTTGTAGGGTTCGTGACAAATAAGCGTTTAATGGGCACTACGGCTCTAATCCGTTCAATTTTGAACATTTTAACATGAACTTTTTCGCGCTGTACGCTGACGGAGTTCAGATACCATCAAAACCTCTTCAGCCCGATTTTGCAGCTGGCAACCCGCTCTTTGTAAATTTGTACCAGACGCTGTTTTCTGGTACGGGTATCCATTTTTCAAACTAGGGCAGCGACATAGGACGAGAACATTATGCAGGAGGATACTGTCTGATGGCGTTCGATCTGACGCCTGATTTATCGGCAAATTGCTCCACCCATTGGAACTTGGTTAAAAATGGTAGTTTACGTGTAGAAGTAGGGTTTACTCGCGCATTGACCGAGACAATTAATTGTATTGTGTATGCTGAGTTTGATAATGTGATAGAAATCGATAAAAATAGAAATGTCATTGTTGATTACGGTAGCTGAATAAATAAAGTTACATGAAGTTTTAAATCTAATTACCATTTATTTCTTCGCCCCTTAACCAACGGTAAAAAGATTATTGCCTAATAAGAGCATGACCCGCCACAATCCGCCGCCCCGTGTTCGCCGCCGTTCCGTCCCGCGTTCGCCGCCGCCGCCCCATGTCCCGCGTTCGCCGCCGCCGCCTCGTGTCCCGCGCCCGCCGTTTCGACCCGCCGCCTGCGCATCCGGCCCGCCACCGCACCCGTTACGCGTCACACCCCCACCAGCCATCCGAATTGAGATGTGCATGCTGTGAACCCTTATAATAATAACGACTGAAACACCACTTACAAGTAGTGTTGCAGTGAGCACAAGTGCATCATCACAACAAACAACTATGACCGATATATTTATTGATTTCCAAGGTTTTTACGCCAGCTCGGGTTTTATTTTCAAAGAGTTGGCCATTATTTTCAACGATAACGTTTCGGAACCAAAACATGTAGTATTCAAAGAGCCGTACGAATTTTCAAATCTACATTCTCGAGATAGAGTGACCGCTAAGTGGGTGACCAAGAATTATCACGGGTTAGAGTGGACCGATGGCGACACGCCCTATGACCGTTTAACAGAGATTTTGACTCAGTCAATCGGTGCTGCAGGGATAGTAATTGTTAAAGGGCTTTCAAAAGAGCGAATTTTGTCACAATTTACCAGCAACAAAACGTTAATTCTGAACCTGGAAGAATACGGATGTGTCAATTTTCGAAAATTGTTGAGCATGCGCAGTGATATGTGTGATTTACACAGTGATAAAAGTCATATCTGCGCTCTTCAGAATGCTAACAACATGAGCCGCTGGTATAATGAACACCATGGAGTTAGAACTGTGCCTGAACAAGGTAGCGAACTTGACGACGGCTACGATACATGCGGGTGTTTTTGCTAACAACAAATTACCGCGACGTGCAAGTAAACGAACGTTTATTATCGTAAACGACGACCCATCATACAAGAATGGCAGTCATTGGTGTGCACTTTACGTTGACGAAAATGGTTTGGGATACTTTTTCGACAGCTTCGGTCAGCCGCCGCGTAAAAACCATGTACGTTTTTTAAAAGAAAATTGTCGATATTGGAACTACAACGCGAAGCAGCTTCAGCACCAGTCATCGACTCTGTGCGGGAACTATTGCGTATTATTTCTCTTAAACTTTGCGTTAGGTTACTGTGTAGATGACTTTATGAAAATGTTTACATCTGACACTAGTTTGAATGATGTAATATGTGAAGAAATATTTCAAATGTATTTTTCTTAAATATATTTATTAAATAAAAAGGTATAAAAATAAAGGTGGTTCATTCGTATTTATATGTATATATATTTACAAGAAAAAAAAAATTAATATTATTAAATATAAATGTGTACAGAGAAAAAAAAATTATATACAAAGAAAAAAATTATATACAAAATATATACAAAGAAAAAATTTATATACAAAATATATACAAAGAAAAAAAAATATATACAAAATAAAAAATTAATTAATTAGCAACAATAATGGGTACAGTTACGCCTACAACTGCGCTTTAAACCCGTAGGGGACTGTGTCGTAACGTTCATCGAGGCGGCGGCGCTTAGTGTACTGTAGAGTGTATCTTTTTGCACCGTGCTTGGTCAATACGTCGTAACGCTGGTTTCTTACAATTCGATTATCGATTAGATCGATATGGCGATGAGGGTCTTCCAGCACGATCGATTTAATAGTTTCAAAATTGACCTTACCAGAGTTTTCATAGTGCAATGTCACGCCTTTGACTTTGCAAACAGTGTCAAATTTGCCGGCACCATCACACCAAAATTTGTAAGCGTAATTTTTGGGGCCTGCGCTAACAAATTCTGTTATGTGGCTTCCGGCCCCGTAGTCGACCATTTCATCGGTTAAATCACCGAGGAAATCGCCGACTGGGGGCTCCCAATCATTTTCGCTAGAAACAAAAATGACACTGTCTGATACAGCACTCTCTCGCCTAGCTGTTCTAGATGTTTATACAGCTCTAAACGCGCCATTGCAGTGGTGTACGCCGCAACAACGACGTTGACCGTTTTTAGCGGTGATATGTCCTCCTCGACACGTTCCCAACTAGTCAAAACTCCCTCATCATTTAAAATGGTGACGTTATCTACTACAATGGCCGGGTTCATGACTAATTTAAATAAATCAGCAGGCTGACTTATGATCTGGGTTTGCGACGCGTTCTCTTTCTGGCCGAATTTTCCCCAGAATGAATTTAGCATTATCTTTGATACGAATCGCAAACCCGGATTCTTAGCAATTTTCGCTGGTTCGAGCTTAACGCCTTCGCGATCGTAATAGCCTTGAATATAGCGGTCCCGATCATCTTGCGTGACACACCATGACGGCCAACCGCTACACTCCTGTTTGATTTTAAGAAAGTTATTAATGTAACCCGAAAAGAGGCCCCCGGCCTTTGTAGTAGGGTCGTACTGAACGACATCGTACTCCCACACCTCGTGTATGCTAATAATTATATATATTTTTTTTCCACGGCTTTGCGAAGCTCGTCGGCAACGTATGTACCAGTGAGCTGACGGTCTTCGGGCTCGTGATCGCACTCAGTTTGGCTGCACCCCTCAACGCACGTACGGCACAGGGGGAATGTTAATCGCCCGTTACACCTGTAGGGCAGGACCGGGTGGTAGAGATCTTGAGGGGGTAGCACCGTACATTTTACTAACCCCTCAATCGTATCGATGTCCAGGCGTGAGCAAACCTCGGGACCTACATGAATTTTCGGGTGCCCTACAGGGTACTTGCCGTACTTATTCACGAATGGATACAGCGAGCACACGTCGTAATATTTGATCTTCTCGCCGGGTCCGCACTTGTAATAAAGTTTCGCAGCGTTAGTGCGACCACCGAAGAAGCTATCTCTAGCCTTGAGGTGCAACTGGGATGTGACACAATCGTTTTTAACAAATGTTGCCAGTTCCTCGTTTCTTTCGATAGCTTTTTGGAAGTCGCACTCCCACATTGTAACTACGTTGTACCCGGCGAGTTTTAGTCGGGCTTCTTTTCTGATGGTGTTTTCGCGCCGTAGAAACAGCGCGTCCCGCTTGTCGGCCAAACGTGACGTTTGGTCGACGAAGCATCGTTCGCACCCATGCCAAAAACAACCGTGAAATTCGTAAACGGTGTTCGTCTCTTCGCAGAACCCGTCCACTAACAAATTTTCCCTCAGTCGAACTTCTCGTCCGACCCCGCTGTGTACGATGTTAACGCCACTCACGTGGGCCTCCCAGAGCAGCCACTGGATCGCAATCGCCGATTGGTTGTCGGCCAAACGGTAACCATTCTGCGGTATGATGCCTATAGTTTCGGGTTTTAAAAAATTTCTTCTGAACACTAAATTACAGGCCGACGCTATTGTAATGCATTCTAAAAGCGGGTCCACATTGTTGGCGTTTAAAAAGCATTCCCGAAACTTTAGGCAACTTTGCCGCAGAATGTTTACGTCAGCCCTGCAATACTTAATAATTTCAGCTCGCATTTCGAAAACGTATCCAGCGGCTCTCTGTTCACGATGCCAATTTAAGAATACCTCCCTATCACGAGGTTTCATTAAATCGGCACCGTAGAAGCCCACGTCCGGTATATCACCCACGTAATTTTCGTTGGCAGCTGTATTGAAATAATGGGGGAAATACCCTTTACAGCCCGAGATATTGAACGCTTTCGGGAACTGCGAAAGAGGCAACTGAATAAAGTTGAGACTGTCGATAAATCTCAACGATGACCCGCACTGAATAAGCATCAGCTTGGTGCCGGTCCTCACAATCTCCGGGGTCCACCTACTAAAATCTTTACACATTTCTCTTAGAATAAAGCAACCATCAAACCTCCCCTGATTGTGAGCTATCACCGTGACGTTGAAATTTATCGACAGTCTCGCCAAATGATTCAGAAACCTCTCCACCGAATCGGTGCCGTAAAATATATTTTCACGTGCACCGCACCGATTACAAATTTCATCCTGGTTATCGTTGGCGATGCAGGCCTGACAAACCTGTTGGCTTATGCACAAATTTGGTTCGTGTTGAAACATATTTTCTGAAATTTGGGTCTCCTGACGCGTTTCTAAGTCGTAAAAACAAAGCAAAAATTTTGAATGGTCGAAATTTTTCGCGGAATCTTGATTGTTAGGCATCATGTAGCACAAGTGTCTAACAGGTTTGTCAGCTCTACATGTGGTACAATACGTCACCCCACAGACGTGCTGCTTCTTTTTCTGCACCCAGAAGTATGTCATACACCTGTCGCAGCATTTTAGCTTGTCGCAGAGTTTTGATGTTTTGTGCTTATTAAAGCATAGTTGACCTCTAAAATTTCTTTGACATATATCACAGGTGATCGTGTCATTGTCCAGGCGACATGGCGGGTTATCATGACAGCATGGACAGATGTATGGGCATCTCCTGTGGCGCCTCTTGTCAGCGTAACGCTTGCTGCACCATTCGCAAAAATAGCAGGTTGCAAAAGCCCCGGTCAAACTGAGTATTACATTGTAATGGAAATTCTCCATTATTAAATTGAGCCGTGGACGCCCCGAGGCCATATCACCGGTAAAATATCGCTCGGTGCCCGTGCGATTCGAACACACGGCGATTGTGTACTCTGTAAGGTAATTTTGAAACTGGGCTATGTGCTCATATCTACCCCCATGGCTCAAATCGACTCCGGCATCACGACATAATTGACGGGCCATCCCGCTTAACAACTCGAGCCCCGCAACCCCCTCGAATTTCCGCTTCACGGTTCTTCCCACTAACCCACATTTTTGGTACTCTACAGCCACAATAAGAGCCGCCGCTAAACAAGTGCTATCCGCATTTTGAATGACAAAAATACTGTTTTTGGCGATACTGTACTCGTTGAACGTTACGCACCGTCCATCTATTGCAGAAAACCCGTGCCCCGTAGGCGGGCGGATGGCGTCCACTCTAACAGTCAGCCGGTCGTTGGTGAAAAACGCCGCGTTGCTCTGTAGGACTCTCGCTACGATGGCTAAGACGACGTCGACGGTCAGCTGCGACAATTTCCTGAACGACACCCCGACTGGTTTGCCCGGGAAAGCATCGTTTTCTAATACGATGCCTATAAAGTCGTCAGCGTCAAACCCTCGACATACGTACGTCAAGAGTTCACTAAAGGCTCTCTAAAATGAGAAAATTGATGTAATTGATTGCAGATAAACATTTGTGTGCTAATTACCTTTAACCACTGTAGCGGCTGCTCTGTCCCAGCAACCGGCTTGAATGTGAACGCCATCCGCCTAGCAGTTAGCGCGAATCGCTTGTTGTACACCTCGCGTTCGCCGGCCTTTGTGAAAAATTGAAAATCATCCTGCAGCCCCCCTGTCGACGCTGTTCCGGCGCCTGTTTGCAGTTGGGGAGTCATGGGGCCGATTCCTCTAACTGAAATAAAATTAAATATGAGAATAACCCGTTAATTGATATTTTACATTAGTCTTACCTGAATGTTTTTGGCTTAACTTCGCAGCTTCATCGGGTTTGCTGGTGTTGCTGCCGTGGCCTAGCTCTAAAAAATTTCAAATTTAATAAATATATCTAATAATGATTTAATTCATTAATTACTTTTTTCTATCATAGTCATTAGCAGGTCTAGATCGTCATCGCTGATTTCCGATGAAAAAGACGGCTGTTGTGTAATCGGATCGACGACTTCCGAAGATGGCCCGGCAACGCGATCCGGTGATTTCCGCACTGGCATAGCGTTCACTACGGCGGTTGGGTCGACCTCGCCTATAGCGCCGAAATTTAGTTAGTGAATTATTTGCCTGGTTATAATGAAGATAACAATAATAATAATAGTTAATTAATTACCTTGTTCTATTCTATTCATGAGCTTGTTTAGCTCATCGTCACCGATCTCTGGTGAAAGGGGTGCTGTTTGTATAATCGGCTCGCGCACCTTCGATGATGACCCGGCAGCGGGGCCCGTTGATCCCCGTGCAAGCACCGCTTTAAGGGCAACCGCTGTATCATCCCCACCTATAGCGCCGAAATTTAATTTGTTAATTAATTACGCTACTATTTATTTATATTGAAGATAACAATAAATAATCAAATAACCCTTACCTTGGAGCATGACTTGGATCTGGAGCCTGTCATATGATGCTCGATCTTCAGCGTCAATGTTCTCACCCTGCACAATACGCGTCGTGATGTGGTCGCACACTTCGCGTAAAATACGTTGGGAGATAAAGCTCCTACCCGAATATAATTTCAGCACTTCCTTCACGCTGAGCTCGCACAAATATTCGATGAAAGACGCCATTTTTTAAAACTTTAACTCGAGAACCACAAGAATCACTGTGTATTGCACACCGGACTGATAAATATATATTAACCGAAAGTTACAAAATTTTCTGCTTAAATACCCCTCATGCACTCATTAGGGTATTTGGCTAATGCATTTCGAGTGTAGAAAGTTTGGCGATGGAGAAGTTCATAACGCGTTCGTAATTACAAATGTCTGGAATTTTACCTTGGCCTTGTACATCAGATAATAGCTGATAAGTGTTGCACATACGAACCTATTATTAATATTAATAATTTGTTATTTAATTAAATGGCTATTTCGGTGCTTTGGTGAATGCTTAAATTATTTTCAATTTGCTAGCTAGTTTTTAGCGTGGCAGCTTAATTTTCATCAGAATGCTGTTGTGATTCGAAAACGGCGACGACGATCATTAAAGCGACCCTCATTATGTGGCTGACTAGCGCCTTTCTATTTCTGGAAAGTTTGCAGACGGTGATTTGGGCTTTAACCTTCCCCAACGTAAAAATAAATTATTTCACTTCACGTTCTGAGCTAAATTTCGGTAATTAATCGAAAGTTGGATTGCAGATTACATCGGGACATTACCAATTATTGAATTCACAATTAATTAATTAACTAGTGATCGGGGGTTGGGGTGAAAGCGGTTCGGGTTAGGCTGGAAAAGATCCCAGTCAATACCCATTAGCGGTGGTGAAGGCGGACTGCCGATGATCTTTAAAGGAATTTTTCGACGCCACCGGTGTCCGTTAATTATTTAAATTTCAATAAATCATCGTTGATTATTTTGATTTCGTGAATTAATTTTATTTGATTGAATAATTAATTATCTGACTTCAGTTATTTAATTTCAATTATTTTGATTTCGTGAAATAATTTTATTTGATTGAATAATTAATTATCTGACTTCAGTTATTTAATTTCAATTAATCATGGGCGATTATTTTGATTTCGCGAATTAATTAGTCTGTAATCGGCGGTTGGGGTGAAAGCGGGTTAAGCATGAAAAACCCCCGCCGGGTTTGATCACGTGACATCATGTCGGGTTAGGGCCGCTGGCGAAAAAGGTGCCCCCGCCGTCATGACAGGTCAGCGCAGAAGTGTCCCCACTCAGGTTAGTCGGGGTGACGTCATGTCTGGTCAGCGCCGAAGGCAAAATCACTAATGTACCACATATACTACTAACGACATGCTCGTACAAAACGCAGGAGAAGAAGCGACGTTTATGGGACCGCGTGGACAATCAGTGATCGACGTTACATGTGCCACCAAAGAGTACGGAAATGGAAAGTGGAAGACACGGAAACTCTGAGCGACAACCGGCTCATCACGTACGAGATAGACGGGTCAAGTGAGAAGGAAATGGAAAGGAAAACGGGTGCAGGATGGCTTTGGAGAAAGGAGTCGGAAGAAGCTTTCGCCAAGGAACTGGAAAAAAGGGTGGGCGATATTCGCGAGCTTTCAGTTGGGGAACTAACCGGAACAATCGAACAGACGTGCAACCGTGTGCTGAGAAAGAAATACTGGGGTAAGAACGGGCGAGAACCGGCATACTAGTGGACGCCCGAGATAGCAAACACCCGAGCCGCTTGCGCAACATGGAGAAGGACGATGACGAGAGGAAAGGGGAACGAGGCGAAAAGACAACAGGCCGGTGAAAAGTATAGGGCTAAGCGGAAGGAACTGAACGCCCAAATCTTTAAGAGTAAGGAGGTGGCGTGGAAAAGGCTAGTAGAAGATGTAGACGAGACTCCATGGAGTACGGGGTACAAGATAAATTTAGTAAATTTAGCAGAGATACGCCACCATCAGGTCCTGAAACATGGGAAGCGGTCCAGAAACTTTTTTCAGACACCCCCCTGCCCGTGTGGACAAGAGGATCATTCGAAGAGGCCTTAGAATTCGACCGGAAGGAAATAGAGGCTGCGGCATACAAGCTTCGCTTGTAATTGTACATTGTACAATGTGACGATTATATTAGAAGTTCGTTAGTTACAGTTGGTGACGAATCTGGAGCAGCCGTTTTCCAAATTTCAATAAAGTCATTAAAGTCATAAATAATAATCGATATTTCCTTTACTGTTTTTATGTAAATTTTCTGATAAGGCCGTTATAACCGTTGGTAATTTGAGGGATTGAGTTTGATTCGTGCATTTTTGATTAGGCACTAAATGAGTGAGACGGTGATTGGATATGAAAACTAGGAAAGGGATGCATAATAAAGTATATAAGGAAATTTGATTAGTTTTTTCGACACTCTTGTTTTGATTTGAATTAAGATTTTGATCTAGTAACGTGTTCATGTACTGCACTGATTGATTTCTGAAAGCAAGCAACTACAATATACTGGGTGCCCCAAAATTCGCGGAACAACGTAGTAGTACGTTGTTAAGTAGTCATTAAGAGTTCAGGTAAAAATGTTTAAAAAATCAATCTTCTTTTTTGTAGAAGATATGGACCTATTCGTTACACTAAATGTGGCAACATTTAAAAACATTCTATGCATCCCAATAGTCTGCAAATAGTTCATTTTTGTTGTATCCTTGGAAATGAGAGGGAAAAATCAAAGCCGTGTTGCCGTACACTATTTGAGGTAAAACGAACATAAAATTACTACTTTGAAATGCTGGAAATAATGAAGAAAATAATTGCAAACCTGATCACAATCGTTCAAAATTATTAGGCCACTGGCTAGTAAAAGACAAATAGTCAATAGTATATTTCAAACCAAAGTAAGAAAGTGGTTTCTTGCAGACCGCAGGCAAAGATTATAAACCGAGTCGTAGACGAGGTTTGTAAGTGCCTAAGGTCTGCAAGGACACTTTCTTAACAAGGTTTGAATACAATTTTTTTCCCTACCGGCACAACTTTGTTGAAAAAAGTCAAAAAAGATGGTTATATTCGTGATTAAAACGAAAATTTTGAGAATTGAATAGTAGGCTGTGTTATTTGTTTAATTAACTTGTCATCGCATTTGAAGATTTGAGGTTTGTTCGAAAATTTGATATAAACAGGGTAAAGTAATCTACCTACCTAGCTTATCTGTTTATTTTCCAGATTATATGATTGACCTACCAACTTACTTCATTGAATTGGCTTTCATTTATCAATAACTTATTTCACTTTTGACACTTTTGACATTTGTATTTTGGTACAGTTTTACCATAAACATTTCATGATTAACTTTCTTACCTTAGCGAGAAAGTTGAATTTTCTCACCTCAAATGAGGTATCCACAGCCTACATTTCTAACCGGTAGGGAGAAATTTTTTATTATTTAAAATAAATGAGATCAAAGCTGCACCTTTTGGGCCCCCAAATCTTCAAATCTAAGAGCTATAGAATTTTTTAATTATTTTTCTCGTTATTTTCTAACATGAATTGACATTGCCTCATTGAGTTGTTCCGCGAATTTTGGGGCACCCAGTATATCCGAAAAAATGTCTCAATTAAGAAAGAGAAAAACAAGTGAAATGTGGCAGTTCTTCGAACCCATCAATCAACTTTATGCGCAGTGCAATATTTGCAAGGCAAATAAACTAGGCAAAAATGAATAGGGAATTTTTCCTTTTTTGAATTTTTTATAAATACCTTTTAAAATTTATAATGAAATGTGTTAAAAATATACTAATATAAGCAATTAAATGTAATGTTTCAAGAACTTGTAACATTTTAAATTTATCTTGTGTTTAAGAATACGTGGGAGGATTGGGGCAATTATTTTGCCTTCCAAGAAAAATTGTGGAATTTCCTATTCATTTTTGCCTAGTTTATTTCCTATAAAACGTCTATTTCGAATTTGAAATCACATATGCGGAATAAACATCCTACAGTGTCTCTTCCAACAGGTGCAAAACTGGTAAGTTTCATTAAATAAATAATTTCCAATAAGTTGAAACTTCTTTCTTTACTGTACCTATTTATTTTGCTAGCAAAGTGTGTATTTGCATTTATATTTAATCTTTATTTTTGTGATTTACAGCCTGCAAGCGAACGAACAATTTCAAAGGTCGCTGGCAATTCAAAAGCGCAGGAAGAAGCTATTCTCCAGGAGGACGCTGTTATTCCGTCAACTTCTACTGAAAGTCCTCAGCCTCAGATCTCCCAGAAGCCATCCACATCCCGATGGGTTGGTGCTCAACAAAAACTAACCAGGTTTCTTCCAAAGAAAATCACGCAAAAACCAAAGGAAAGTATAGATAATCAATTAAGTTTACTGTTTATTATGGATTTTCAACCATTTCGAGTAGTTGAAGATACCGGTTTTCAACAATTTGTTTCTGCTTTAAATCCTGCATACGCCTTACCCAGTAGCCACACTATATTATTCCGGCGATGTATGAAGAATGTCTTCATAAAATGAAAGAAATTATTGAAACCGGAAGAAAATGTTGTGTTACGACCGACTGTTGGACTTCTATCAATACAACTACATAGTTACATTGGTGTTACGGCACTTTTTTTTAATGATAACTTTGAGTTACATTCGATTTTATTAGAATGTTCTGCAATGCATGTGTCTCATACTTCAGAGAATTTGGCGGCAGAATTGTACAGGATTGGCGAATTGAAAAAAAAAAATCTTACTCGCGGTATCAGACAATGCATATAATATTCAAAATGCACTTTCGATACAATTAAATTGGAGGCATTTCGGTTGTTTCGCTCAGACAATAGATTTAACAGTTGAAGACGGTTTAAAAAGTACGGATGTGCAGCAATTAATAAGTAAAGTCAAAATTATTGTCACTCATTTTCGGAAAAGTTACTTTGCCAATGAAAAATTATTAATATTTCAGCGTCAAAACGGTTTAAATAAAACACCTTTGAAATTAACGAACGATGTTCCAGTTCGCTGGAACTCAACTTTTTACATGTTGGATAGATTTACAAAATTAGAGACGGCTGTTAAAAGTTCCATTGCGTTAATTGATAAGGATCTCCCTATTTTAAATTCATTCGAATGGTGATTACTGATTAGCTAGAGAATTATGTAGTATTTTAAAACCATTTGAAAATGTTACAAAAACCATCAGCGGTGAATTGTATTGCACCGCATCCTTAGTTATTCCGATTACTAATGGATTAATTAATGTTTACACAAAGTTGCTTCAAAAAGATTTTTTACCACCAACACAAAAATTAATTAATGATTATCTCCACGGTATAAGTGAGCGTTTGGGAAATGTTGAACGAAGTAATACGTTAAGCGTATCAACATCCAAGATTTAAAAATTCTGCCGACAATGCGAGAAAAAATGTCCAAGAGGCACTTGGAGAAAAACTTTCGGCACAGTTACATAAATTTAGTATTGATAAAACAGATGATAATGATAAGGATGATGAATTCTCAATATGGGGTTCCTTTGATCAAAGTGTTGCGGTTGCTCGACCTCGCGGAACGGTCACAAGTCGTGCAATCATTGAAATTCAAAGGTACATCGAGGAAGATCTAAAACAGCGAAATTCCGATCCTTTAAAATGGTGGCGAGAACATAAATTTCATTTCCCCAATTTATCTGTAGTTGCACAAGAAAAATAGTGTGCTCTAGCTTCATCGGTTCCATGCGAAAGGCTGTTTTCCAAAGCTGGCCAAGTTCTCAATGAACGTAGAACACGATTAAGTGACAGGAAAACTCAGATCTTAATATTTTTAAATGCCAATTACAAATATAGCAAATAACTGTTTTTTAAATTCCAAAATTTTCTTTAATTATTTTTATTTATAAATTCAATTTAATTCCGGTGAAAATCCAAATTATCGGGCGTCATCACTTCCCTTATGCTTTACATCACATACTCTGGAGATTTTTCTGTTTCAGAGGATCCCACGGACGAAGACATCGAGCTTATAAATAAGAAACTAGGACCGCCAGGACCAGAGCCAAAAGGACAGCCAGGAACTGAGCCAAAAGGACAGTCAGGACCACGGACTGCTAGGACCAGGAGCCACCAGTACCGCCAGTACAAGAAGCCACCAGGACCGCCAGCACCTGGACCCCCCATTACAGGACAGGACTACGTCACCAGGAACCCGCACTCACCTCCTTGCCTCCACTGCTGAATTCTGAGTCTAACGAAGGTTTTCTGCAGTTTCCCTTCGACTGTGACGCGAATGCGAGACTCCGAAACAAATCCGATCTGCAGCCGCCGCCCACAGCAGCGATATTGTTAACGTATAAATTGTATATTGTATAAGTAATAATTTAATTGAATGTACAAAAATTATGAAAATAAAATGTGGGTGTTTGAATTGAATTTAATGTTGTATTTTTTGTATTGTTTTGTTATTCTTTTATAATTTTTCAAATAAAACATTAATTCATATAAATACATGTTATAATTTCCTTCCCTTTGTGTCAAAAAAAAACTGATTCCATGCCATATGGTTAACAAACATTTCATTTTTATACAAGAAGGTGTATTTAAAGAAGTACGCAGTTCACTTTATTTATTTTTTTTAATAAACAAAATATGTTTCCATTCAGCAGCTCCAGCTGTAAAGGGTGTTTTTTTAAATTTGGCGGCGAAGTTGGCGTTGGCGAGTCGATTGAGAACGCATCACTCGTGTAAAAGCGTAAGATTTACCCCTCATTTCCGATCACTTATGATTATAAATTATAATTACGAATTATAATTAACAAAGTTTGGTCCATAGTTGTGAATGACGGTGTGCACAATTAAATTATAATATACAATTATTATACATATAATATATAATATACAAATATACAATACACTTGTAGTGTTCCTGTTCAGACAGGAGCAATCTGGCGATAACTTCAGCGGTAATTTGCAGCGTTCACAATCGCGGTGGCGTTCAAACGCGTCCTGTTACATTTGACCGCTGCACGCGCTGATTGTTTTCGTGATTATTGCACAAAAATGTCGATCACAACCGAAAAACTTATTGAAAATGTAAAAAATTATAAAATTCTATATGATCTTTCTCATCCAGAATATAAAAATAATCGAAGAAAAAATAAAACGTGGGATGAAATAGGAGCCTTGTTAAACACTGACGGTGAGTACCTATTTATTACTAATAAAATGTACAATAGGTATTTTATATTTATTTTTGGAGATGCAAGTAATTATCTACAATTCAATGCGAAGTGTTAACACGAATTAGCAATTATTATTGTCTATTGAAGTAATTAGTAAATCTTTCGCGAACTTCAAAAGCGAAATTCGTTGCTCTTCGTCCATCAATTGGTAAGGGAGCAAAACCGTCCACTATTGGTTCATACGGGTCTAACAAGTGAAGAAAATGCTGATCAGATTTTTTGACTCGTAAATAGTTGTGTAGAACACATGCTGCATTTACAATCTGTTTTGTAGTCTCCACCTTAACTTCAATAGGCCTAAAAAATACTCTCCATTTCTGAATTAAAATTCCAAAAGCATTTTCCACTACACGTCTAGCACGACATAATCCCTTGTTGAAGTTCTCCTTTCTGTTGTCATGTCGTACTTGTCTATATGGATATGGACGCATCAAATATAGAGATAGTGTAAAGGCTTCGTCACCGACAAGTACACAAGGGGTAGCTTCATTCTGCCCTGCTAGTGGTCGACTTGGTGGAAGATCAAATGTGCCACTAGCAAACCTTTGCCCCATTTTTGACACCTCGAAAATTCCTCCATCACTATTTTTACCATACGCACCGACATCGATACAACTGAATTTATAATCTGGGTCCACAATAGCGAGTAAAACGATAGAAAATTTATGTAAGTAGCAAAAATGATTTGAGCCAGTTTTGTTAGGGCATTTTATGGTTACATGTTTGCCATCAATGCTTCCGATACAGTTTGGAAAGTGCCACTTTTCTTGAAATCCAGATATTGCTTTCTCCCATATTTCTGCAGTAGGTTGAGGCATGTATGTAGGTTGAAGCCTTTGCCAGATTACATCACATACTTCGGCAACAGTGCTACTTACTGTGGAAAAACCCATGCGAAAACTATGACCGATAGTGCTAAATGAGTCCCCTGTGGCCAGAAACCTGAAAAACAAAAACATACGTATACGTACTAATTTAAATTGAAGATCATTCCCTTGAATTAGGTATTAGTAGTTCATTAATTTCTCCATTAGCAGAAACACAGAAATAAAACACACCGGTCGACTTAATAAAACATTTCTGGGTCCCTACCCTATTGGATACATTAATCAACTAGGTACTTATAGGTACTAATTTATTTTCAGGTGATACTTTGAAGAAAAAATGGAAAAATTTGCGCGATTGTTATGCCAAACACTTACGATCAGAAGTTGTTACTCACACTGGTCAAGAACGAAAAATCCTCGATCGCTACAAAACATGGCCGTGGGCGAAGCAAATGGAAATATTTAAGCCTTTTTTGCAATTTGCTAGTACAAATACTAATGTAGCTAACGTACCAAGTGGATATGAGACAATCCCGTTGCAAAGTGAGGGAGAAGCGGTTCTACGATCTGACAATGCAGGCGCCGATACAGTTTCCCAAAACGAAGACGACCTTTTTCATGGGGGACCACTATCGCCAAACGCTTCCATAATAACTAATGCTCCAGTAACTAGCACACAAACTGTAGTCACTCAAACAACTAACACATCAGACACTGCTAGAACAAAAACTCCAGTCACTCCTAGAACCAACACTTCTCAAAGAAACAGTACTACTCGAAAGAGGCGATTGGAGGAGCAAACCCAGACGCCAACCTCAATTGATAAAGTTATAGCATATTTCGACAAAAAACCTTGCAACAATACACAAGCGGCGTATGATGACGTAGATCTAATATTTTTAAGTTACGCAAAAACTTTGAAAAAATTTTCGCCAAGACGTCAAACTATGACAAAGTTTAAAATAGCCCAATTGCTCATGGAAGAAGAACTAAATCAACAAGCGGAAGACGGATACACCACCACTACAGTCAGTGTACATCCTGGCCCATCTTCTACGGAGACATCTGCTATGACTATAAACTCTCCTGTCTCAGAATCAGATTATACTCAAATGACATACTCGTCCAGCGACACCAATGATCATACTACTCAAGGTGTGGCTACTAGTGCCTCCTTCTACGAGGGATTTTCAGAGTCTCTTCATTATTAATCCAATTAATGTATTGTTTAACCCGACTAATTAATAAATAAGTTGCATTAATCTAAGAATATATTACGACTACAAAATGATTTTCTACCTTAGTGTGACTGTCAGACGTTCCACTGGTTCGATGGGTTCCCGATAGTTAGTGCACTGCTTTTGTATATCATCTTTGATAAGATTTAAAAGTTCATCAAAACATTCGAAGTTCATTCGAAAATATAAGAAAAATCTTTCCTCATCATTTCGAAGGAGTGGGTATAATGTGTGAAATTCACCTTCCTTCCGGCGGACCATATTAATTTCATGCACCCATTTCCTTGTTTTCCTGAATTTAATTAAAACAACAAAATAATTACATCGTACAATACTTTTGCTTCGGTACTTACCTTATATTTTCGGCGTCTTCTAAGAGTGCAGTCAAAACTAGAAACTCTTCAGATTCACATTCACAGGAAGCCATATTGATATCAACACTAAAAAAAAAACCAAATGCGACTGCGATCCCGCGAACAAATCGCTTTGGTTTGAATGCTACTGATCGCGATCGCAATCGCCACCGCGGCCGCTACCGCCACCGCAGCCGCCACCGCGTTGGTTTGTGGGATCCTTAAATCGCCGTTATTTAAAAATCGCGATCGCCGATAGCGGCGTTATGCAAAAATCACGGTTTTGCTCATCACTAGTTCCTAGGAATAATTATTAATTTGCGCAATATGTTCACACTTTTTGAAGATCTTAACAAAAAGGACTTGGAGTTTTTGCTGACCTATAAGCTTTGTCAGGATTTCCTTGGAACGTTTTTTGGTGCTATAAGTAGAGAGGGATTTAACAACAACCCAAACTGCTTACAATTCAAAACTGCATACAGGCAATTATTAGTAATGCATGAAATTAAAGAATTGGTCAACGGGAACTGCTCATTTGATGGGGTTTAAATCCTCCATACATCTTCCAAAAGCATTGATAATTCTTCAGAAATAAATATCGATGTCGAAATAAATCCAGAGGAAATAGAAGAAGATATTCTTTTATCAACATTTTATGAGTTAGCCGACTATGTGGAAGGAGTGGTTGACTACATCGCAGGATTTGTGGCAAAAAAACTGAAAACCAAGTTCAAATGCCATATTTGTATTCAAAATTTGGGGGGGGAGTGATGAGGAGATGCCACTTCTAACAAAAATAAAAAACAGAGGTTCCCTAAAAACGCCATCAACGGATGTTGCCTATATTTGCAAAACCGCCGAAAAATTTATCAGGCACCACAATATAAAAAAAGCTAATATGCACAACATATTGACAACGAAAATATTCAATGTTGTTCAGAACAGGAAAAAAATAGGGCACAATTGATCAATTCAATTATAAAATGTTACCTAAATGTTCGATTTTTTTATGAAGCTAAAAATTCCCAATTTTAAGTTCGCGCTTGAAACTTTCGAGCATGCGCAGAATGTTCATTTTCCCTGGAATGCACGTTGTTTGTCTCTCTTACTCCTTCAAAAATAAAATAGAAGGATAGGAAGGGCGCAATATAGTACTAACAAATATCTGGTTTAAACACGTTTAAAAAGTCGAACCATGGGTAGACTAACAGCTCTTCCCTCCGAAGTTGAATTAAAAATTGTTACTTGTATAAAAACGATGGAGAAATGGGGGTTTGGCCTATCAAAAATAGTTATTTATGTACCAAGGGCATAACGACGATGTTTATATTCGAAGGCAATAATTTACAAATCCGAGGGCCGTCAAAACTGTCAATGAAACAGTTCTAATGGGATATTTTCATGAATTGGTAAGTTATCTTAAAAAAAAAATCCTGATTCAAAAATTACAGCAGATTTACAACTGAAGCGTACCAAATGCCCAGCTCTTATTAAAAATATGCTAAGCATGAAAACAACCTGTTGATTACCGACTTACAGAAGGTAATGTTATTCAATATATATACAGGACTGTTTATTCTTAAAACTCATGGTTACAGGTAAAATTTTCTATTCTGTTCGATGAGAGTACAGATATTGCCACTCAGAAACAATTAGTTGAAATGGATGCAAGAGATTTGAGTGCAAGGGCAATTTATCAGACATTTAAGGGTGTTTTGGAAATGGCTTGTGATGGAGCATCTGTAATGGTGGGAGAACATAATTCCTTTTACTCTCATTTAAAAGAAGAAGTAAAAAATGTTATTCTTTTAAAATTCATTTGCCATTCAGCTCATTTTGTTGCCGGAAAAGCATGTGCTGAATTACCTCAAGAAATTGAAAGTTTTATGCGATTAGTCTACACTTACATATCATGCAGTTCAAAAAGATGCAGCCAACATAAAGAAATTCAGACATACTTACTTTAATCAGCATCACTACAAAATTCTTAAACTGTCAGGGACAAGGTGGTTATCAGTCCACCAATGTGTGGAACGAATTTTATTGAATTGAATTGAATTTTGAACAAACTTTTTTGATTGTTCAAAATTACAATAATATATTTTTTCTATTTTTCACCTATAACACAGTCAGTATAACACTCAAACTGGAACATTTACTTAAGTTTTTAATGTTGGCAGTGATTCATAGTGAGTTGTTGCTACGTGATCACTACAGTTCACAACACTTTAAATTCAAAACTTGTTCGTCTATTTACCAGCGTTACCAACCCTTATATTTGCCAAATATAACTTTCCTAGCATTACGTTTTGAACTTTTTTTAAATTTAAGGGGCAAAATAGAAAAAATATTGTATTATACTCGTTTTATAAGCCATTTTATCGCACTTGTTTGCTATATAGCACTCGTCGCTGCGCTCCTTGTGCTCTAAAAAACGCGTGCGACAAAATGGTGTCTTATAAAACTCGTATAATAAATTACTATTATAGTCCCTCGATTACACCAATACCAAGCACCAGTACAGAAATTAAAAATAAGCCATTGTTGCGACAGGGAGCTATTGTGCGTGCTGAGATTGAAATGCCCCAGAAATTCCTACCTTTTCAACACAGTCGCCCTCATCAATAATACCAATTTTGCCATGCAGAAAAAGGTAAATCTTTGTTGTATGTAATAGGTGCTTACTTTTATAACACAAAATACTGTGCTTGAAGGAAACGAAGCCAGCCAATGTATTGGGGTGATTTATCAGAGGCTGATTTCACTAATCCAAAAAAATTGAAAGTCATGTGGGATATAGTAAGCAAAACCATAAACCGTCAAAAAAGAGAATTTCGTACTTGCAAACAAAATGATGCAGAATTCAGAAAATAATTAAAACATTACATAATTTAGTGGCTCATTTGAAGAATACCCACAAAGTTTCTTCTGAATGTCATTTACTTCTTCGGGTTTAAAAAATTGAAGTACCTACATACACTGAAGGGAGTACTATATTTTCAGCAAATGTAATGGTAGATTATAGTTGTGGCTGTAGAGAAAATAATAAATTTGCACAAATAGCTTTTGTACACTCAATTCTTTTCTCTGGTTACGAAAAATTGGTTGTAAGTTCCAGACCATAAATAAACGCTCGGAAATAATGGAATACGCAAGAATTGTTAGATGACTGCGAAAATATTTAGATAATATTGCCAAATATAGAGCCGAAAATAGACAAATCTATTACCTAGATGAGACATGGTATGACACGCACGACACGGCGAAAAAAGGGTGGACTGATGGCTCAAACAACTGCCGAATCACAGCTATGGCTCCAGGGAAAGGAACTCGGTTGGTGATTTTACACTGTGGATCCAGTGATGGCTTTGTTGAAAACGGATTATACTTGTGTGGAAAGAATATGGAACAGTGTAATGTAGATTAACATAAGAACATGGACGCTCGTATGTTTGAAGGATGGTTCGAAAACCAAGACCAAATGGTGTAATTGTCCTAGACAATGCCTCATATCATTCGAGACAAAGTGATAAAATTCCGAATACAGGTTCTCTAAAAATAGAAATCCAGGATTTTTTAATGAAACACGACTTATATTATGAAGACGGATATACCAAGAAGCAGTTATTAGAGGTCCTACGTACAAAGAGTTTTGAAAAACATGACGTAGTCGACCAATTAGCCCAGAAATATGGACATACGGTGTTGAGGTTACCCCCATACTTCTGTATTTTTAATCCGATTGAACTCATTTGGGGTCAGCTGAAAAAAAGAATTAGACGTAAGAATATTAACCCCAAATTTGAGAAGGCCGTAGAAGAGTTAATACGAAATGAAGTCGCCAAAATTAATGCGGAGAATTGGATTAAAAAAATTGAAAAGACAATCAAAGAAGAAAACGAATATAGATCTCTAGGGCAATTGATTAGTAATAGAGATGCAAATGAACAATTTATTATTAATTTAGAAGATTCTGATGACATGTTTAACGACGAATACAAAGAAAGTGAAGTTTAAGTGTATGTTCGTTTTTATTAGTAGAAGTAATATTGCGTTTGTGATATTTCCTTAGTTGTATAATGTTCATATACAGCCAAAATAGACAAGAAAATTTGTGCTTTTTAAGGTTTAATTTTCAATTTTAATTTTAAATAAGTTTGTAACTTCCTACGATAACATTAGGGCGTAATGCTTTAAAATTAAAACTCTCTTTTCAACAACATTTTAACAAAAAAACTGTCAAAGAAAAATATTTGTGTCTACTTTATTTTGATTTCGACTGTACATCATCTTATATACAGGGTGATTTACGAGGAATAATGAGCCCGACGGAATAGAAAATGCAACCCGCAATTCATTAGGAGAAAAACCCGGACATTTACCGCAATGTATTGTGGGTTGCATTTTCTATTCCGTCGGGCTCATTATTCCTCGTAAATCACCCTGTATTTAATTTTATTGCTCAAATTACGTTTTATTTTTTGGGATTTTGAAACACTTGCGTCCCTATGAATAGTAGTTCATTTGTTAAGAGTACAAACGTGTTTGGGATATTTCTTTATTTATAATATGTATTTAGAATTTTATTTTTGGCAATGGATGCTCATACCTCCCCGCGGTCCTTGCTGGGCAATAACAATTACATTTATAGAATGATTTAATTGTTGTTGGCAAAATTGAGCTGCTTCAACATGTTTGTACATTTTCCTGAATACGCTCCTAATTGCACGCGTCTTATTTATTTGCAGCTGGTGTCAGAACTTTTGTCTTGTTCTTATAGTCCTGTTTTGTTTTATTTTCAGGCCGCTACTAAAGTGTTGGCAGGTATTATACAGTGGGCAACTTTTGCTTAAAGAATAGCACTATTAATTACTCAAGATTTTACATGTTGGGCACCAAATTGTAATTACAATAACGTAAGGGAGACATGCAAATTTTTTCGATTTCCAGTGGATGAGAAGCAGTTCGTGCGATGGATAAAAATAATCAGTTGTAATACGACGATGTTATGTTATGTTATGTTATGCCGATTATTTTTGTGGTGGTATTACCAATGTTAGGGGCGCTAGGAATTTGACGAGTGCGTTAGCACGAGTCGAATTCGAAAGCGCCGTTGACGGTCCAACCCACACCGTGTCAGAAAAGGCCGAGCAGAAATAAATGGGCCGAGAGCGTCCCATCGTCAGGTTGGCCGTGTTAGCGCCAGAGCGCTATATTTTATATTTGGCGGCTTTTCCCATGTGCCACGTCTCATGCGCATGTCCATGGTGTAGTTCAAGAAGAACAACAACCGGCCTTGCGAGAGACAGATAAATCGTTACGTTCCTGTTAATCATATATTACAACCGTTGTACTCCTTACATTTAAGGATTAAAATATAACAGTTGCGTATTTTTCATTTATTAAATTGTGTTCTTTAACAGCATTTCTGCTATCTTATGTGACTGTTCGGAAGTTGTATTTTGGCACCTTTTTCGTTTTTTAATCTTCATTTTAACACTTTCAATTTTTGAAAGATACAAAATTTGCATTGTTTACTTAGGCAAAGCAGACTCCACTAATTTTCGAATGTATTAAATAGCACTGTAAGGCAAATGCTTACAGAGATATTTAGAGTATACGAATTTTATGTATTATATCTCTGTAAGGACGTTTCTTACATTGCTCTGTTAGCTACATTATGTAACTTTTTACATTATGCAGTGAAATTTTAGAAAATAGCACTACAAATTCATACGCATTTCAAAATTGTAAATAACTTGGTTCATTTACCAAAAGCAAATGATATTCACCGCTTTGAAGATCGCGAAAATAAATTCCCCATTCATAGAAATATTGATACTCAATTACGATTCTTTTCAACACATCGAAAGAGAAAAGTTAATGATAAAAATTATAGAAAACCGAATAAAAAAGAAAAGATTAGTATTAATCATAAATTGTTAAGTGGAAAACCAGAAGAATTTATTGCTAAGAATTCAGTTAATAATCACTCTTATTTCTAAAAATATTCCTATTCCTAGATTCGTTTTTTTTTTTTTGTAAATGTTATGTTTTGTTTTGTAATAATATTGTGATGTATTAATAAATGTAATGTTTTCATATATTTTAATCTGTAGTTAAATGTAACTCACGTTGGTGCAATCGGTCCTTAAAAAAGTTCGATCAACGACGATTTAATTATTATAAACGCCAACTTTTGCACGACTATTATGAGGAAGTTGGCGACAAAAATTGTTAAGTTAAAACATCTACAAAATGTATCGCCCAACTATTTAATACTTTTCACGACAGAATAATCAACTGTCCACCAAAAAAAAATACCATGTCAAAAAGGTTGAAACGACTAAAAAAAAAGGAATGCACTACAGAAAAATGTATACAACGCCATTAATACTCAATTCCTCGCTAATGCACTTGTGGAACCGGTCAGCCGATTGCTCATAATTATTTGTTGCTTCTGTGCGATATGTTTGCGTGGTACAAAGTTAATCTTTCAGCGACTTCCTTTTTTAATGTAAGTTATTAATATTTGTAAAATTATTATTTAATATTAGGTACAGTAAAGAATGGCGTCAGCTGTAACATACGTTGAAAATTTTAACGGTGACGAATTTGAGACGGAAGAAAATGTTGTTATGAAACCTAAACGAAAGCGACAACAAAATCGTATCTGGTTAAAGAGAGAAGAATTTGATTCGGCTGAAGCAGAAAAAAACGTGAATTTAAAAAAAAACTGGAAAAAACCATCTTCAAAAAATACTTTAGACGCCTCTGCTTCACAAACCGTGCTTGCACTTGCAAAATGACATTTTCTAGCCTTATGATACAAATAACACTATTGTCGTGCAATGCTCTTTTCTGGCGGGTAATACTACGAGGGCGACTAGAAAAGAAATCTACCTAGCCATGAAAGAAACAATTGTTAGTGCTACCCCATTTTGCCCCAACCTGTTCCCCATCTTACCCCACCCCTGGGGCAAGACGGAAGCATTTGTACTTTTTCATTATTATTTTTTTTTACGTTAACAATAAACTTTGGATTGATTTTTTCATTATGTAATATTGCTAAATACACTGTCCCAAAAAAGTTAAGGATATTCTCGATATGTGAATGATAACGCTCGTCTGCACAGGATAGGATTGGTTTTGGAAACCTTAGATTTGCAGAAAATTCAACATTTTCAGATACCTGCACGATCTCCGGACTTCAACCCCATTGAACCCGCCTGAGACTTTGAAAACACTCTCGCAAAATATTTGCCTTTTCCAGAGAATATTCGGGAATTGACTGACAGGAAGAGATTGACAACTTAATTCGTCATATTAGAGAAGTTATACGGATACGAGGACGAAATACCGATTATTTGAAATTAAAACAAAAATTATTTCATTTAATTTAATTTTAATTTTATTTAATTTCGAAAGTTTTACTTTTATTTTAGTTCCATTCTGTATTGATTTGACTGAAAATGAATAGAATTACACATGTGTATCGATTATTATGATCCCTCTTCTTCCTTTCTTGTTCACAAACAGCAATATCCTTAACTTTTTTGGGGCAGTGTATGTTGTAGGGACTACATAGGTAAGTAAAATTATATTCAATTTCCTTGACAAATATATTTTATAATTATTTTATAACCTTAAACTCCCCATCTTGCCACATGCTCCCCTATAAGATCCAGAAAATGGCCTGTTAGAATGATCAAACTTGGGATCGATTTAGCCTTCGTCAATTCTTGGATTGAATATAACCAGACCCTTCCAAGAAGTGCGATATGATGGCTATAATCACCTACCAAGTTATGACGGTAAAAAAGAAAATTCTAGGTGTAAGATGAAGGATTGCAAGAGTAAAACGCATATACTATTTGGTACAAAGTGTAAAGTTCACCTTTGTAATATTCTAAGACAGAAATTGTTTCGTAAGTTCCATACCCGCTGAATTTCTTGTAGATATCAAATAATCATGTTTTTCTAATAAAATATAAACATTTTTTTATTTATTTTTTACTTCTTTAATCCATGAACTCTATTTGTCCCTAATGATGGATATGATGCTAAAATGGGCACAAGGTAAAAGTTAAGTTTCTTGCAACTTAAATGTTTTCACAAAGGCCGTTTAAACTTGTAGCGAAAAGATTGGAATTTTAAAACAATTATTTCTAGGTGTGATAGTGAAAGGATTAAATCTATATTATTTGAAAACTGTCGAGTTCAAATTGAATCAGTACAAGGATCAACCGGACAACATTGGAAAAGAATTCTTTTTGCATTGACACCTTAGCACATTTGCTGTCATCACTATTATCATCGTAGTCGCAATAATTCTCTATGTAATATGTTCTAAATGTCGACTATTTAAAGGTTTAATTGGCTACCTTAAGGGCTCACATTCTGACGATGATCCCCCACGTCCTGGCTCTTGCTGTCCGCAGATCTTCAATTACTGCAACATAAGCTCCAACATTTCGAAAAGACCCTCAATTCGTATTGAAACTGACTACCACTCCGAAAAGATCGTCTACCAAAGACACATCCCGCTGGCGTCACTTTCCACAAAAAGGAGACTATGACTCTTCTCCACCTGGTAAAGAAAAGAACTACGGAGGGAGGAGTGTTATATCCCAGTGCAGTGATAAGAGAGTTACCTAATGCGAGAGTGCATCAACCTGGACAAGTGATAACTGATCTCAATAATTCGAACTGATTTATTTCTTTGTTTTTTATTCAATTGTAGCCCTTGACTCAATTATTATAATTATCATCAATTTGTTACTATTTATTGAAAACTCTAATGCATCATTTTATTATTCTTTTCACTTAGATTTACTTCATACTCGTATGTCAATTTTATCACTTTTGTGAAGATGTGGATGTCACTTAGTCATTAACCTTTCATTATCATTTCTTATAAGTATAAGACAAATGTAACGTCCACCACGGGGGCATTTTGATAATATCTTTGTACAAGTCACTGTCATTGTTGTAATCATATCTTATGTTGTAACTTCTGCTTAAATAAAGTTATATTTTTTAAAAAGTGTTTCGGTCGAACCATAAAATATTTATCACATTCTGAAAAAGCCACAACCATACATTTAGAAACTTACCCGTGAGCTGCTAATTGTTTCAGGTGTTCTCTGGACCTCTGGTGTCTTCGGAAGCTGATGTCTCATTTTGTTGGTAAAAAAAAAAAACACACACACACACACAACGGTCCCTTGATCGACACAGTTCATTCTGTAAAATACAACAGAATTTAATTAATAAACACGTTCAGCAGAAACTTCGATTTTACAAAAGGTTAACATAACCTAAATATGACGCTACTCGCTTCACATTCGCTATCAGTAAATTTTAACAGTAAGCCAACAAATGAACAAACTAGTGCATGTGAGCGACTATGGCCGTTATGATGAAAAATATAATTAATAATGAACATAATAAACAAAATATGAAAAGAAAAACTTACAATTTCATTTATCCCACCAGGCAATGGCACTCCCCAGCACTATCGACAGGTCGACACCAAAACCACAAAAGTCACAGAACACACACCAAAACCCGAAACCACCCCTAAACTGTACTGTTTGAATTGAAAATGAAAACAAAAACAATATACATGTGCAATTCCAATTCCAATGGGCCAATAGGCGACCGCGATCCGCCAATCTCCAAATAATGAGCGCCCTCTACAATTCGAAAGAACTAAATTTGAAGACAAAAAATGAATTCATTAATAAATTAATCACGGGCTCCTAGATACATAAGAGATTCGTCTCATATCCTTATCCGACCTGTCGCATTCGTAGTTCTAAGCATTATTTTTGTTTTATAGGTGCGCGGGTGCGCCACAATACGGGGCTTATGTGTTTTACTGGTTGCTCGCCTTGCAGGCAATAATTGTTTTATACAGTGTGTCCCCAGATAGTTGAAACGACTCTTGTAAAAGATAAAAAATTCTCTATTTTTCTGGGATTCAGCCCTGCTTGGTTAAAGACTAATTTCTAATATAATTTTTGTTTTGAAATATCAAGTATGTTTTGGAAGTTTTCAAAAAAAACTATTTTCCTGTAAAGTGCCTTTTATGTGACAAATACGACAAAATGTTATTACGAAAAATCGTTTAGAATCAATATCTAGGCCCATGTACCAAATTTCAAAATAGGTAATAGGCCAACTATGATTTTTCATTTTTTTAATGTTTATTTCACAAATCAAAGAATTTTATTTTTAAGAGCTCTTATTATGAGTAAAAAAAAATCACACTTAGATTATTGCTACAAGTTCCTGACTTAACACTAATAAGTTATAATTCAATAAAACTAAATTAGAACTTTATAGTATAATTCAGAATAAGTGGCATCGCGGTAGGCGTTGATTCTCTAAAGTGAGCTTTATGTTATGTCAAAAAATTTAGTAAACATGTGAAACCGTCATTACTTTATTCTGAGGTTATGCGTTACATAATTTTTTGATGTGAGATACCCGCTTTTGAAGTCAAACTAACCGCCAATAAAAAACTATAGAAGTACGGGTGTCGGTACCGTCGGCGACCGCTTGGGGGCGGGGGTGAAAATCGACCGGGGATGAACGGCCATGTTTTTTTTGGAGACACTTTTGTCATGACCGCAGAGTAGTACGGAAGTACCGTGTATTTTTCTGTGTTCTAATTGTGCGATTTTAGTTGTGTTTTTTTTTATTGAACTGTGCTAAATGTTGCTGTCCAGCTTCTGTTTTTGAACTAGGTACATATGTGTTTGGGGTACTAAAATTAATTCTGCTTCGCGCGAAATGTAGTTTAACAATAATAAGACACAAATCAGTCGCACGTGGGTTTCCACCATGTTTTACAAAATCCACATTTATCTCGACCATCCCCTATTACGCTTTTAACATTTATAAGCATGCGAAGGAGCGTAAGGCAGCCTGGTTTTACTTTTGCTAAATTAATAAAATTGACGGATCACGTTTTCCTTTTGTTGTCAAAGCAGGTTTTACAATTTTTTACAATTCACTAATTTTCCTAAAAGAAAAGGACTCCAAGTTTTAGCGTGGGTCTGTGGCTTTTTTAATTTGTACTATCCCACCTCCACCCGGCGGCACGGCAATTTTGCCGGAGTACATACACTATTACGGATATTACTATCAAGTAATAGTGCAGTGCTTATCAACATAATTACCGGCGTCTCGCCTCCGCATTTTGACTTTGTTGTGTATTATGTTCTGTGTCAATGTTAAGGAACTTCCTCACGATGTGACATGAGTATAATAATATACCTTTTTGAATTTCAACTACCAATGTGTTATCTAAATCCAGAATTTTTAAATTTTTAAAAAGAGATTGCGGTACTATTCCCGTTGCTGAAATTACAAGTGGTAAAATCGAAATTTTTTCTAAACACCAAAGATTTCTCATAGCAACGGACAGCTCTAAATATTTATTAATTTTTGTGTTATATGTCTGTGTTATATTGTGTGAATTTGGAACAGCTATATCTAAAAGATATGCTTGCTTTTGTTGTTTATTTAAAATTATAATGTCTGGTCTGTTATGCTTAATATGAATGTCAGTTAAAATTGTTCTATCAAAATATAACTTGTAACTGTCATTTTCCAAACAACTTTCTGGTGTATAACTATAATGTGGTTGTGTATTCTTTAATAAATTGAATTTAACAGCTAAATTCATGTGTATAATTTTAGCGAATATATCGTGACGTTTTTTATATTCGCTTTGAGCCAAAACGGTGCAAGAAGAAATGATGTGTTCAATTGTTTCCCCTTCAGTTCCGCAAATCCTACATTTATCAAGTATCGATTGTAAACCGCATATGTGTTTTTTATAATTTCTTGTATTTATAACACGATCTTGTATTGCAAATATAAAACCCTCCGTCTCAGGGTGAATATTTGATTTCTTAAGCCATGCATGAGAGGCCTGAATATTAACTTCTGGTTGTTCCAGTTCTTTAAAGTATCTCCCATGTAAAGACTTCTGTTTTATATTTGCTATAGTGTCAGGTATATTTGGCTTAACAATATCTGAAATTATATTATCACTTAAATTTAAAGGTGTGTAGCCTTTATCGGCTGAAACCAAAGCATTGAAAAAGGTGATATCACGAGCTCTATTGAGGAAATAATTTTTTAGTGAAGCAATTTGATTTTTTAGCAGTATTTCTATATTTGAAAAACCCCTACCACCGTTTTCGCGTGGTAAATTAAATCTTTCAATAGCAGATTTAGGATGGTGTTTACTAAATTTGGTAAAAAGTAAAAATTATTATTATTATTATTATTATTATTTGGTATGTTGGTTAACAGGTTGTACACCCAAACAAAAACCAACAGTAAACAGCGTTATACAATGCAACAGCTCAAAAAGCGACTGTGTTCCGTTACGGGAAACGCTCAATTAAACCTCTGAAATGCAGGTAATCAATCTCTTAAATTGTCTTATATAGAAATATCAGAAAACTATCATTACGTCTCATATTGAGAGAACGCAGATTTGCCATATCATGAAGAACAGAATTAGGAGTACCTCTTGGAGGAAATTCAGCAATTAACTTGAACAGAAGATACATGGCAAACTTCCTCTGAACCGACTCCAAAGCATCAACACCTCTACGATAGATCGGCGACCATACAATTGAACAGTACTCCAATTTAGATCTGACCAAGGTAAAATAAAGCGCCCTTAAGCAACTCTCAGACCTGAATCGTTTGCACGATCGAAAGATGAAACCTAAAGTTTTGACTGATGATGCCACAATAATATCAACATGTTCGTTGAAGGTGAATTGAGCGTCAAATGTAACGCCTAAATCGTTGAAAGTGAAACACCTAGTCAATGAAGGATTCCCAATTCTATAATCGAACATAAGCGGCTTGGTCTTACGAGAGAACGAGAGAATGTAGCATTTGTCACGATTCAAAGGGAGACCATTACTGCGACACCAACCACAAAGCACATCAACATTTGATTGCAAACGCATACAGTCAGAAATATCTCTAATAGTAGAATACAGCTTAACATCATCAGCAAACAAAAGCACATTTAAACTAAATATTTCAACGATATCGTTAATAAACAAAAGGAAAAGCAAGGGACCTAAATTAGACCCTTGGGGAACACCTGAATTTACAACTAGCCGAGCAGAATAGAAACCTAAAACATTTACGTAACAAAAACGATCCGATAAATAAGACTCGAATAGATTTAAAAGAGAATCACTGAACCCGAAGTGTCTGAGTTTATTTAATAAGATATTATGATCGATGCGATCAAATGCTTTTGAAAAGTCGGTGTAGATGACATCAACCTGAGTATTTTTATCCAACGCAGCTGAAATGAAATGCGAGATGCAAGATAAATTGGTGGACGTAGACCTACCCCTAAAAAATCCATGCTGATGTTCAGAGATAACATTTTGTACATTAGTATATATATATAAGAGTAAATAATAGACTCAAATACCTTGGAAATATGCGGTAGAATGGTGACAGGTCTATAATTTGAGATAATGTTCTTCTTACCCGACTTGAATATAGGACACAGCTTACCAACCTTCCATAAGCAAGGATAAACTGAGGTTGTTAAAATTAAATTGTATAAAAAATGCAAAGGCGTAACCAGTATTTGAGCACAATCCTTAAGGATAAAACCAGGAAGGGCATCATCACCGCTGGCAGAAGACGGCTTCAGTTTTAAGATGCCTTAGGATATCATCAGTAAAAATACTTGGCAAATGAATATAATTGTTGTTACAAGGATTATTAAACTGAAAATCCGTCATTGATGGTGACGAAAAATTCTTTTCGAAGTAGGATGGAAAGGCGTTAGCGATAGTATGCGGGGTGGAGTACTCGACTTCATCTAATTGCATAACTGAAGGAATAGTACTAGATTTCCTTTTATGGTTCACAAATGACCAAAAACAACGAGGGTCGTGAGTTAGTTGCTGTTCAACCGTAGAAATGTACTCATGGTATGCTGCATTAATGCTGATCTTAAGATCACGTCTCAAGGTCCTAAATTCAATTAATGTAGAGCGTGACTTAGTTTTTTTGTATCTTTTAAAAACCTTAAACTTGTGTTTTAATTTCCTAATAATGTCGGTTGTATACCAGACCGGATAATGTGAAGAATTCGCTCTGTTCAGCGGTACAAACTGCCGAAACATATCATATAACTTTTCATAAAATAAACCGACTGCCACATTCACATCGTTCACAGCATGCAGAAATTATTCCGAGTGACGCTTTTGGTGTAACAAGTATCTGTTTATTGCTTAACACTTTAATCAAAATTTTAAAGTTTCCACTTTCCATCCCGGTAGCAACCAATTGGGTTTATATTTCAGGTATCTGCGCGGGCTTTTCCTTATCCAGGGATCTTCTACATTTAGGGATTTCCATCGTTTAGTCCCGGGGCGCCCTCCATATTATTCAAGGGTGGACCCTTGTCGATAAACCGGCTCAATTAAGCTAGGGTCGACCGGACTGTGTTTTCTTTTTATTGTTATGTATGTGTTATTGGTTGTTACCACCTTTCCATCCCAAACTGAAAGTGTTCTTAGATTACTCCGTCAACAAAGTTTTGTCGCGGTTTCGTTTGCATTTTTCAGTTGCTGTAAATGTCTATTCTTCCTTATCGCGAGGGTCTCTCTCTGTTTGAGGGGCTTAGTTTCTCCTAACATCCAATCGTTGAACACGACCCCGCGGCCCCTCGTTTAACATGTTGTGCCCCAAGAGAGACCCGAAAACCATAACGCTTGGCGGGGCTTGCTGAATGCTGGTCCGCAACGTCGCTCATGGTGTAAGTTGAATCCGAGTTCCTTGGCACAGAACTTCCGGAATGGTAATCTTTTCCCGAAGTTTGTGGTACTTGACAAGTGTCGTTTGTTTTTGCTTTGTAATAGTCATATTCAACTCAACCGATGAACTTAGAGTATCTCAATTTGTTGACTTAACGTAAAGTGGTTAGGACTTTTCCTTTAGCACTAAATCACGGGTAGGCGGGAAATGTTAAAGTTATAAGGATAGGGTGCCACAGACCACTGAACCACGCGCCAGCCACTCACTCCTTCAATAGCGTATCTGTCGTACATTGTAAATTAACTTGGAAGAGAGAAAAAGGATGCTAAAGTTCTCGTCTAGTGCCCGCTCCCGCTCGAACGGTCCGAAGTAACTGTTTTGTTTGTAATGTACATGACCCTTCTGCTTTTTCTGAATTTTGAATTGTGTTGTTTATGAAATCAGGTTTGCTCAACTTACAATAACTGTCCCGTTCATGTCGTCACTTCGGATTTGTTCGTATTTTCAGGAGAGGTTTTTAGCGGAGCCTCATTCGGGGGTCTAGGAGAATGGCCAGAGCTCACCATTTTCCTAAATGAGTAGTCTTCTCACATTTGGGAAAACTTGGGTGCCCTCTCCCGAGACGTTTTTATTATTCATTAATCCTAATCCCGGTGTTAACAAAAATCATAACTTTGAATAAATAGCTGGTTTTAATTATTGTGTTGTTTTATTTGCACTCTTCTGTGTAGTTCACAAACCCTGTTGGAACGAATCTGGTAATGTTTAATTTGTAAAAAAAAAAAAAACACAACGTAGGGAAATTAACTAAGTACGATCACGCGCTCTTGGCCATTTTTTTTAATTTCGCGGGTTTTATTTTCATTGTGTATGTTGGTAAAAAAAAAATGAGATGGCCGCTTGGTGGGAAAAGTGAATTACCCACTTGGTTCATCACAGATGTAAATCTTAAGTGATTCAATATTTTAAAAGGCATGTAAAAATTACGTTTTTAAGACTTGGATAATTGCATTAATGGAATTTTATTCTTCATCGTCTATAATATCTGCATTTTATATTTCACAAAAATCAGTTGGAAAATAACCGAATTATTGGGCTTAAAATCTTAGCTGAGACACCCTGTATAACCGGGAAAGTTTATATATTTAGTTACAAAAAGTTACTCTCATCGAGCCGGATCAATGATTTGTCATCGATGACAGTTTTCATCAGCGAATGTACTATTGCGGGCAAAAAAAGTGGGACATCAAATTTCTGTCAGTTTTGAAAAATTCGATGTAGTTCAAGCTTTATTGTCATTTTTTTTGACACTATTCCAGCTGACAGTTTAAAAATTTATTTTATACTCCTATTTTCCTTTTCCAAATGCCCTCTTCTTTTGATAAAGGTAGATTTTGATTGGAAGTTTGCATTAAATAAATATTCACTGTGTGCTTAGGCTAGGGCACAGACTAAAGATTGGGTAGCTTCTGCGCACACCAGACAAACTAATTAAATATGACATCTGACATAGGATAAAGATATCCTTTAGTTCAACATATTGAATACCTTTCATAATCATAAATTAAAAATCAAAATTTTTGCACTGTGCCAGGACTCACTGCTGATTTACTACATACAGCTGGTCTTTTTTCTATTTCTTCAATTCTAATAACGAGTCATTAATTAAGGAATAAGATTAATGCGAAGGTGGAGAAGACAGCAATAAAAAAGGGATTGCAAAGGTGGTTTAAAAAAACGTGTCGGAGCAATAAAGGAGAAAGTAAAAAAAAAACAAAAATTCAAACTTTATGAGGGGTTCTAATAGAATTTGAAAGTTTATTCGAATTCATGGTCTTTTTTCACTTTTGGTAATGAACAAAAATAACGAATAATTATTATTAACTGTTATTGTCATAGTTCATAGTAGCGCGTTCCGACTGCGTCTTTACCTTAGTATTAACGCATAAAAATATGTGTAAAGGAATCTAGTATAATTCTGAATTATAGATATTTAAATAATAAAGCACATCTCATTTTTTGCTGGAATATTTCCTACTTTTGTTGGTATCTTAATAAATCTTACGCGATATTAATTAAATACATATGAGATTTGACATAGGTTGAAAATATCCTTTGGTTCAATATATTTTATTACTTTCATAATCATAAATTAAAAATCAAAATATTTGCACTGCAGAGAGCCACTGCACGCATAATATGTGTGGATCACCGACCGGATAGTCGGTGAATGTGCGCACTCGCATTGTACACCATGCTCTATCAATAGTTGGCCAACTTTCTTGTTGAAAGGGAATTCCAACTATTTTTTGATCAATCTGTCGGCCGACTACAATCGCTTTAGTGTGCGCACTCACATAAGTCCTCATACTTATTAAGCAACCAACTAAATTGTCGGCCGATGAAAAGTCTGTAGTGTGGCCCTAGCCTTACACTCATTTCCTACAACCTACAATACTTAATGACAACGTCAATCAATTCAAAGTATAGGGTTAAAATCAGGTAAGGGTTATTTCACATTAAAAGTCAAGACAATGATGTTGATGTGGATGTCCCACTTTTTTTGCCCGCAATAGTACTTTATTTGAGCTCAGTAATTTAAACTCACTTTGCGCTGGTATTTATTGTTTGTGAACTACCGTCTGATCTGACCGAGTGCTGGGCTCGTAGTTCGTCTTTCAACGTCTCAACCAGAAAGGAGGTATAGGATAGAGGAGAAGCAACCCGTAAGAACCAATGTTAAATTATAGTATACGAATTTCAGCGTCTCTGGTGGGTGAGGCTCTTAATAGCTAATAGGTGTTCATTTAATATTCTGGTAGCATCACCTATGGAAATCTTTTATTCTGAAAAACGGATATCGCAGCGTTAAAATACGACATTACCTCACTATAAAATAACAGAATGACACGAATTATGATAAAAAGTAACACAATTACAATTCACGCACAAATTAATCAATTTATTAAATGAGGTGGTGGAAATGTCTACCTTCTTCTTTTCGTAACAATTTGTGGCACGTTCCTACTTTCCTACACAAGGTTCAGTCTGTTGCATTGCACTAACTGGCGTATTGAAGTGTGGGGAGCATTTTGCATTGTTTCTCTTCCAGTTTCAATAACTGCAGCAGCGCGTTTTAGCAGCCGACCTGTGGTTTTTCTTCGGTAAACGCCTCCAGTTTCACGAAACAACTTTACACATCGACTCAGGTTTGTCTTCGAAAATTTTCGGTCAACAATAACATTGGGAAACTCGGCGTTAAACTCTTCTAAGCAGTTTTGTACGGAGTAGATCCATGAACTATTCACTTTGAAACCATTGCGAAAATAACTTTCAATCAAAACGTTTTCTGCTCTAACACCAGCTGAACACCAGCAAAACAGTAAATCTCTCTGAACGCAAATGTCAAAATATGACAGTTCTACTCTAATTTTACTAACCGGAAGTTCAAACGACGACATGCCTTAACAAAAACAAAATATTTCCATAGGTAACGCTACCAGAATATTAAATGAACACCCGATATTTATGTAATAAGTACATAATATTAGGTCTTTGTGGAAGAGCCCTACAGTTTATGGCAGAGCAAGCCTGCGAGCGAGGCTAATAAATAGGGCAAGTTTACAAAGCCTAATTATGTACAGTTGCGGAATTAAAATTTCGGGCAGTATTTTTCTGTCACTTCAACAAAATCTCCGTAAACCACCTTTTAGTGTCATGATGACTGACATTCAAAAATTAAACTTTTCGGTGTGAGTCATGCTGACAATCTTTTTAATTGAGTTAATTTGATTTGCCTACCCGTTATTATGCCACAAATCACAATTTTTTGAATGCAAGTCAAAAAGACAAAAACATGGCAAGAGTAAAAAGTGAAGTTATTAATGTAAAGGTTCTTTTAGACTTTATGTTATAACATTGACAATACTGCCCGAAATTTTATTTCCGCAACTGCACTATTCCGGACAGGAAATCTTGGCCAACATTTTTTTGACATTTCTAAAAAAATAGTTATTTAATAAACTAGTTTGTTAATGAAGGCGATTAATAATCGAAACTGTTTAAAGCACGAACGAGGGTAGCGAGTGAGTGCCTTTAATAGTCGAAATTATTAATCGCCCATTAACATTTTGGTGACAAATTTTGAAATTAAAGCCAAATCAAAACCAATTTCATCTTTCTCCATAAAGATAACAGCTTATAAATACCTTCATTCTTTTTTTGTCCTCAGGGTAGGCTATTTTTAAATTTTTCAACACTTTCTATTCTATTCGCTTTTCCACAAAGAGTGTCAGAAGACGTCAACTCCATTCACATTCAATTTCACGTAAAAATCACGGTTGCTTTCCTTAGTTACCTAGTTACCTTTGAAAAATATGACATGCGAATTATAACCAAAAATGTCGGTTTTTGAAAAAGTGAATTTGTAATTGTGCAGTTATGTAGCTATAAAATATAGAAAACCCCGCTGCACTACCTGCTGCAGTGTTGGTAAGTGCAAGCAATGCATGTTCGAGGTTGTTTATACATCAAAATTTAATCAAAACGTCAAAATCGCCAAAAACCGTTGATTAATGAAAAATCGTTGATTAATGAGGTCCATTAATACACTATAATTTAGACAAAATAATTCATTAATATTGAAATTAACAAGCGGTCAACGGAAAAATATATAAACCAATCATTAGTGTCATTAATAAATTACAATTATTAAAAATCACTTTGAAGTTTTTATTGTGACATCAAAAAAGCAGGGAAATAGCATTATCGAGTCAAAAGTTGGGTTATATTCAATAAAGGCCAGTTCACACATATTTGTCAGTTAATATTTTATGTTGTGGCCAAGATTCCTTGTCCGGAATAGTACGAACTACATACAAATCTTTAAGGCCGATTTATAGTTCCGTATATACCGGGTGTAGAATTGGTTTACGAGACATAGGATTTTACATGTAAAAATAAGGAGTTGGCTCCCCTAATAATTTTATGCCAAAATAGTCAAAATGAAAGTTAGAGAGAATTAAAAATACTGTCTAATTCCACTCTTTGTTTTTTTCTAACATCTTGTGGTACTGAAAGAAAAGCAAGAAAGGAGTTAACACAAAAATACTAAAAAGTAACACTAGCCATGAAATTTGACTTTTAAAATACTACCTATGTATTTGTCGGATGGTTTCTCTATTATTTAATTGTCTTTTAATTTGCCCTTCAAATGAAGTCGTACAGGACTACAGGATGAATGAAAAGGTATCTTCCATCAAATGCTCAAACTTCTCTATAATTCTTCCAATTATTTCTGTGGCAGGAATTGATCGGTCTGGGAAACCTGAAGCAAATGTTGCTTGGAAGTTGCTTAAAAAAGATCCTCCATAATAACATTTAAAGAAATAAATACAATTTCATGCTTAGTAGTACTTTTTACTGTTTTGTGTCAACTTTTTTCTTGCCTTTCTTTCAGTACCACAAGATGTTAGAAAAAAAGTAAGACTAAAATTAGACAGCAATTTTAATTATCTCCAACTTTCATTTTAACTATTTTGCCGTAAAATTATTAGGGGAGCCAATAATTGAAACTCTTTATTTTTACATGTAAAATCCTATGTCCCGTAAACCAATTCTACACCCGGTATATGTACGTATGGCATAACATATCAAAATTGAATCCTATTGAATCAAATGTATTTATTCATTTATAGATCCTTTATCATAACATATTTAAGTCCGTATCCGTTTACATATGAATTGGCCAATTTCAATTATTATGTTATGTACCATGAAAGTTACGGAATTTTAATATTTTTCCATAGAAACGGTTAGGTGTAGGTATGCTGTGAATAAATTCAATTTAAAAACATTATTGAAAAGGTGGAAAATATGAAGGAAATTTTAATCGTACAGTGTGTTGAAAGGTTCAAAGCACTGTACTATAAGTCTTCCAAAGACTTTGAGGACGGTGTGAAGAAGGAAATGATTTGAAGGAGCTGATTTATCCGTGTTTTTGTAACTCGTTTTTTTCGTGGTTTCTTCCTTTTTTCTTTATTACGACCTATCTCGAATAAGACCATAGCACGAGCAGCAGCTTCTAAAACCTCGTCTTCACAAAACATTTTGGACAATTGTTTGACACTTAAAAAATCAGCAATCATATCACGTTTTGTCATGAACTATAAATTGAATTTAAAAAGTTATGTTATGTTTATGATTTTTGACTATGTTATGCTATACGTATACGGAACTATAAACCTTGCTTTATGTTCGATTGTGAAGTTAAGTTTCTTTTAGATACAAAATTAATAGATTCTAAAAATTAATAATTTCAAAGTGTTCTGTTTTTGTTGCTGCGGTTACGAAGTTGTTTATTACTATGCATTTGAAAACGAACAGTGTTTGTATTTGAAATATCAGCTGAAATCGTCTTTATTTCTAGTTGTAATAATGAGCAAAGTAAGTGAAATTGCGGCAAAAGCCAAAAAATCTCTACTGCAAAGTTTTCTATTAATTCTATTCTTTCCTGATTTAAATAAAATTATGAAATTTAGTTGTTTTGACGTTTATTTTGAAGTAATACCCAAAATTGATAAGCGTCCGCTTTACTTTATCATTACGGACGAGTCCCTAAAGAGGTAGTTTATGGACGACAAACGATATAATAAATCATGAATTATAAGATAATCGAACATAAAATAATGAATACACTCTGATAAACTGTTCCTACCGTTCCCCGTTACCCCTAAAGCAGCCCGGAATCTGAATAGTTACGAGCCACAAATACCAGAGGTCGCTACTTCCCCTCTATCCTATATACTCTTTGGTCTCAACCTACTCTCTGGACCCAGGTAAACTCCGTACGCTGATATTGTATTCTCAATTTGGTTGTAGGTCGTAAAATTTTATTGCATATTATGAGCGATTAACGGGCACAATGGTTGGATTTGAAAAGGTTGGGAAGCGGCGCGTGCCGTTTGCCGTACAATGCAAATATACAAAATGTACAATACAACCCTGCTTAAAATATTACCTGCTAGTGGTAAACTAGGATTTATAAGCCCCGCAAGATCTTTAACTTAAAGTACCATAAAATTTTACGACCTACAACCAAATTGAAAACACAGTAGTTCCAAAACATAACGCAGTGAAAAATACTAACCTCTCCATCTCAATTGTTTCACGTTATGTAGAAAACCGTTGCAATCCTGCAGATTAATGCCCGCACGCTTGTTTCTGTGTCTGTCTTCTTTCAAAAAACGTGCAATCTTTCAGAGTACGGAATGATCAAATTTTAGATTTCCGATATTTTTTTGGTGTTCAGTGTATATTTTTTTATTCCGATTTTGAAAGAGATAATTTTTCTGAATCGAACGATATACCGCATGTTAGAATGCGCTTATTAGTAACCGAGAAAATAAATAAATAAAATAGCATTATTAAAATTTTTTTCCTGGAAAAAAGTCACGTTACTATGGAAAACAATCCTAAACGCAATATTTATTACACGTTCTGTCATATTATTTTTTGTTTCTGTTCTTCAGAAAGTATTGTTATTGCGTTTAGGATTGTCTTCCATAGTATACCTGTTTTTTTTTCGAAGAAAATCTTTCCAATAATGCTATTTCATTAATGATATGCCGCATATTAAATGCATATCGTTGGATTCAGAAAAATAATCTCTTTAAAAATGTGTATAAAATAATATACCAAGTTTTTAAAAAAACAAAGTTGATTATCATCTGACATTGAATTACTTTTTGAAAAAAAAAGTCTATGTTGTGTTTATAGTGCTTCTAAAGTGATTTATTCCAGTTTTAGTTTTATTTAAATCAAGCCATAAATAATGGAGATATGGCTGTTTTTACAAAAAATTTGAGGATCAAAAAAATAAATAAATAAATATTATATTTCATTAAATAGCAACATCGAATGCGTTATTTCGTGCAATTGTCACTGTTTTTAACAATTGTCAATGTCACTGCCAATTTAAAATTATGAATTTCAATATTGAGCAGCGAATAAGAATCATAAAATGGTATTATCCTGCTAAAGCAGGTCGCTCTGGTGGAACAGCAGCTGTAAGAGTGCAGGATCATTAGCTTGCAATATATCCTAATCGGCTACAACCAACATTTTTGAAAGCATAGTTACGTCAAAAAAACAATGTTGCCAGCAATTCCATTTAATTTTTTCTTGTAGTTCTATCTTTTGGGCAAATGTGGAAAACTTAATCCAATTTTCGTAGCCAGCCTGTATATACAGGGCAAGTCACATAAGAGTTATTTATGAATTCATTTTGGACGCAACCAAAAATACTAATGATGCTGACCACTTGATACCGTTTATAATGTGATTTAATTTAGTAATCAACGTATACAGTGCATTTTTTTTAACTGTTGCCATAGGGAATTGCATGGTAAAACTTATATATGCTGTTCACGATTATTTTAAACACGCAGGAGGCCGCGAAATTTTTTTGTTAGATTGGCGTCAGGTCCTGTCACATGACGTTTCGTTTTTAAATATTCGCATTGTTGTCAATTCCGTCATTAATTTAGTTAATAAGAATTTACCCAGAACTGCCCTACAAATATGTATGTTTGATTTCAATTACAATTTTACGATTATTGTTCCTAATGCGTTCAATTATTTAAAAAATGTAACAACTTGGGAGCAGTGTTCCGTTGAATTATAACCTAAAATAGATTTATTATGACAAATCACAATATTGCCAACTAAAATGTCAGATTTTCATAGATAGTCCGAATTTGAAATAATCGTGAATGGTTTATACCTCCTGTTAACTTTTGTTCTGATGAAAATATTCAAACCATTTTTGGAACAAAGTTGGAAGATTTTTTAAACTATCGGATAGATTACAATTCAATATCCTAAACTCTCGAAAATGTTGTGAAAAAAATATTTTCTAGTGCCCTGGAATAATAGTACAGTTAATTTCAAAATTATCGAGTACACCTCAAAAATCAAGAAGTCGATTTATTACAGTTTTTTCCACATGTAAAGATGCCTTTTTGAAATTTGAGTGTCATATTTTTTATATAGGTTAGGTAAGTTTGTCAACATAAAATGTCGTTGATTTAAGAACACCATAATAGTGTCTGTTTTATCCTCGGCACGGTGCTCTTGGCGATGTTATAATAGTGGGCTACCCTTTCTTCTAATTTGGAAAGAATGAGGACTTTCGCGTTTTCGGTTAGATTATATATTTTGTTTGTCAAAATTGACATTGATCATTGACAAGAAATGTAAGTGCTTTTTACACTGTAGAAAATTAGGTGTACTCTATAATTTTGAAATTAACTGTACGTGGAGCGGCCGACACAATAGCGTCCCTGTTGGCTCAACCAGCACCTGATCGTCTTCACTTTTGACTTTTGTCACTTTCATTTAAAAAAGAAATAGCGACATTTCCTCATTAAATTAGCTTTTGGAAGGCATCATCAAACTCAAATTTCCCTCGTGATTCATCTGCCCAATAAAGAAGTTTGCGGAATTACTAGCATAAAGCATATGCAACACAGTATTCAGATCACATACAGATCTTACAAACAGGTATTTTAGTTTTTAACTTGTTGGCGAGACTGTCTGTCAAGTGTCAATAGCTAGGGTGTCAATCAGCATCAGAGAACGAAAACAAAGTCGACATTAATCCAAATCTGTGGTTAAAATGGAAAAAAGTATTGTATCTATACTTAAATTGCAAAAAAGTGGAAAAAATTTATCATTTTTAAGTTTCAGATAAAATGAAGATAAAATTGCAAGAGTTGCTTGAAATTCAACAGAGGCGCATTGATAAAATGTGTCTCAATCGCCTAAGAGTGAGCATTGTCGGCAGTGGCCAATTTCCACCACCCGGCGGCACGGCAGTTTTGCCGGAGTACATACACTATTACGGATATTACTATCAAGTAATAGTGCAGTGCTTATCAACATAATTACCGGCGTCTCGCCTACGCATTTTGACTTTGTTGTGTATTATGTTCTGTGTCAATGTTAAGGAATTTCTTCACGATATGACATGAGTATAATAATATACCTATTTTGAATTTCAACTACCAATGTGTTTCCTAAATCCAGAATTTTTAAATTTTTAAAAGAGATTGCGGTACTACTCCTTTTGCTGAAATTATAAGTGGTAAAATAGATTTTTTTTCTAAACTCCAAAGATTTCTCATAGCAACGGAGAGCTCTAAATATTTATTAATTTTTGTGTTATATGTCTGTATTATATTATGGGAATTCGGAACAGCTATATCTAAAAGATTGCTTGCTTTTGTTGTTTATTTAAAATAATAATGTCTGGTCTGTTATGCTGAATGTGAATGTCAGTTAAAACTGTGCGATCAAAATATAATTTGTAATTGTCATTTTCCAATCAACTTTCTGGTTTATAAATGTAATGTGGTTGTGTATCCTTTAATAAATTGAATTCACCAGCTAAATTCATGTGTATAATTTTAGCGAATATATCAGGACGTTTCTTATATTCGCTTTGAGCCAAAAAAAAATTTGTTACATAGTCTAGGACTGGTTTACAAATCTATGAGGGGCATGATGACCAACTCAATAGACCGGGACCAATGGCTTAACGTGACTTCCGAATCACGAGACAGAATATAGCCTTTTTTTATTATTTTAAATTTCGCTCGGTGTCGGAATCGAACCCGCGACCCACGCATCCCTGAGCCGAAACGGACTCCCTTAGGCTATATTAAGCATTATTATTATTATTCATTTAAATTGTTGCTGAGGCAAACCTATTTAGCAACTTAATTGTTGTATAATTCTGTATATTGGACAATTGTGTACTGATTTATTCCTGCGTTTTGTCATATTGCTTCTTAAAAGCACAGACATTAGCGCTGTTACCGACTGTGTTTGTTCCAGGTTTCAAATGCGCGGTTTGTTAGGAAATATTGTCGAGAAAATGTCTTAAATTTCTCTTTCTTAAGCTTGTATTGGTGTCCTCGTAGTCGCGGGTCCGTTTGCATGTCTATGAACTCCGAGGTGTCACCTGGCCATATATTGTGTGTTAATCTATATATCTGGATCATATCTGCTCTATCATATCTGACTTTTAATTCAGGCAATTGTAGAATCTTTAACCTCTCTCTGCAGGGCTTATGTTTAAAGCCTGTCCGCCATCTTGTCACTGCATGTTGTACTCGGTTAAGCGTATGTATATCCTTCACATGATGAGGTCTCCAATGGAGGACCAGTCATGCCCGGCTAAGTCGTCATTACCTAACAGAAGCAGAAGATATTTTTTTATAAGTTTGATTTCAATTTTGGGTGTATTGTACACTAGGACTTGTATATCAAACGTTATTCCACAATGATCAGAGATGCCAATTGGGTCGCCAACATTAACTTGTGATATCAGATCTGGGTCTGTTGTTAATAAAAGATCTAAAATGGATGGTTGTTGATTCTGTCTAAAGCGAGTGGGTTCAGAAATTAACTGCGATACATTACTGTGGTTGAGCATTGAAATAAAGTCACTTTCACGGCTGCTTGTCGATTCCCTTCACTTCACTCCATTTGATATAGGAAAAATTTAGGTCACCTATCACGACTAAATTAGATAAAGTTGTAAAACATGATTCTAATGTATTATTCAGTTTTGCATCGTGAGCAACGGAGTTTAAAATGGTACCATCAGGAGGTCGATATAAGCAGCAAAGTGTGAAAGTAAATACTTTGTTATGAAATTTAACCCAAAGTGAATCATATGGATCTCTTTCGATATCTACGACAATAGTTTTGAAATTGTTTAGTAAGAAGTCCTTAACATATAGGCAGACCCCACCCCCTCTACATATAGTTCTATCCTTTCTAAATATAGTATACCTAGGTGTTAATAGATATTTCTGAATCTGCAATGTTTGAGTGTAGCCATGTTTCGCTTATGGCAATTATATCAGGATTACTTTTCGCGATATCAGTAGAAAGTGTAGTAAGTTTTGCCATAATTGACGAGATGTTCGTGTATAAAATGGATAAGCTAAATGGTTTGCCAGTTTCTAGTTTTTTTATTAACAATTTGAGGAATATTGTGAACGTACTTTATATGTAGTTGCCTTATCATCCCCCCGCTGACGCATAATGTTAAGTTCTTCTCTTAAAGACTGCAAATTTTTTATTTGTAGCGGAGTTTTGTCATCTCGAATAAGTATTTTCGAAAATTGGGCATGGTGGATGAGATTCCCTTTCTTCCGTAAGCAGAGCCGCGCCATATCAGGAGTATTGAAAGATACTTTTACTGGTTTCGGTTTATTTGTAATTTTTGTTCCAATACGAGTCATTTATCCTGGATCTACTACCAGGGAGGTAGGTATGACAGACCTTCAGGATATCATTCACAATGTCTACATCCCGCTTTTCTTCGCACGAGTCTACATTGTAAATTATGACGTTTCGCGCTTTCCATGACCTTTCAACTGACTCGTTAATAACAGATTCTCTCTTATGAGGCGCTGAAGTCGATTGTTTGATGAGATTTTCTAACTACTCGAGGCGAGATTCAAAAGTTGCTTTTAATTCGTCTACAGAGGCTTTAACTTCCGAAATCGCAGACAAAGACACGTTGCAACGATCGCAATAGTATATTATTTTATGAGGAGCAAAAATGAAGTTTTATGTGCTGCGGCTGATAGTTTGGCTGCCGAACGCAGGGAGGCAGACAAACCAGCCAAAGCACATAAAACCATTTTTGCTCCGAATAACATATACTATTTTTTCTTCAAACCTTCTTAACAAATTATTTAAGACATGTTAAGAAACCAGGTAGGAATTTCAAATGATTTAGCTAGTTTACTTTACAGCCGCTTATCAGCGAAGATAATAACTTCACGGACGCCCTCAGCGGAGTTAATAACTTTATCTGCCGCTCGTCAGCTCGTTAGATGCCATGACAATGAAGTGACACTTTAGCATTATCAATGCAGCAGGATAATGTCATAATTTACGGACGTTTGAAGAAAAAAGGGCACTAAACTATACAAAAGTATTCACCCAAGAAAGTCGATTGAGTTGGAGTCCAACTTAAACAAATTAAACCACACCTCCAAGACTAAGTACCTATATAAGCAAAGATATTCAGAGAGCTCAAAACACACGTCCACGTCAAGTTGACTCGCTTCGAGCTTTTTAACTTAATTTAGTATATAATGGCAATCTTGATTATACTAAAACGCTAGACCAATCAGATCTAAGTACACAACGTTGCCGGTTGATTTTCTGGGAAGAATGCACTAATGCAGTCAAGGAGTATAGAATAATAGGGAGGGGACATACGCAAGCTTATGGGTGCGGTAAAATGATGCGGTGAGGGACAAGGAAACGGGCGCCATTTAGTATATGCAACCCGTGAGGTACGCCCCAGTTAACACTTGAGATGTCGGGAATTAACAATAAAACTGCAAGAAAATAAGACACTATAATTTTTTTTGCATTACAAATGTATTCAGAGTATATGGTTTGTCCAGCGGGAGATTGGTCGATATAAAAATCACTAAATTCTACGCAGAGAAAATACTACCTAGCGTAAATCATTTATTTATTTACCATCAAGCAGTAACATTTTTTGCCCTGAAATTATTCTCTAATTAATGTATTCTAGTGCATTTTGTAGTGTTGGGTTAATTTAATACAATTTAAAATCTCCCAATCTCTCGCTGGCCGAAGCTCGACACTAAACTCCACTAAACAATACTAATTTATTAAACAACTGCCGCTTTGAAAGTGACTTATCTATCACTGTCTTGGCAATATAATGCAACCTAATGTCAATATATTTTTTGGCAATTGCTTTTATTAAAAGAATTACATGATTATCTACTGGAGATTGATTTTTAGAGTGTATTCGCAAAACATCGAAGATATCTTTATCTAAATAATAATGGAGTACAGATGAAGGTAAATACTCTCCTGTAAATTTCTTTTTAAGAAAACTACCACCGCTTTCAGACAGTGCTTGTTTGATAGTTTTCTCACTAATTTCTCACATGTCCCTTGTTTCTGGGGGATTGTCCATGAGCCAAATTGCCTTGTGGAAACCTTTTCAATTTTTCCTCCTAGGAATATTTCCTTCAGTTGTCCATTTTTCGGTATTTAACATTTTGCAATGATGAGTTTGACAGTGACAGTGGTTGACAGTAGTAAAAAATAAGGTTAACCGCCCTAATGCTTACTTTACAACTTTATGTCAGTCAACTGCAGTGAACTCAATACTATTCGTATCTGGAAAGGACCCATCCTATTGCCGACCGTAGCAGTTTTTGTGTCAGGCGCATGAACAAAGACAGACTCACTGTGAAGTATTTGCGTCGCTGTCTAACTCGTTTAAGAGTGCTGCGTTCGTTGTCAGGTGTACCTTCGATAGTGCTTTTATCTGTTATTCTACCAGAAGAAAGCTTGTTACAACAAAGTCAAATTAAAAAAAATTGATGCAAAATGCAGCCGTTACTAATTTTGCGCAAAATTTGCAACTATTTTTGCCAAAACACCGGGTGACGGAAGAATTTATACATGAAGATTTGCATGAAATTCAACTTGTTAAGAATATAACTGATGTGTTCTTAAAATGCAGAATGCATCACCATGCAAAACTTTTAAATTTTAGATTACACGGCAAAGCGTCAAGTATTCGTCAAAAAATGACAAAATTAATTTTATTCAAAAATTGTTAATTTTCTATTTTTTTTAAATAATAGTTAATTGTGTCCCGTAACAGTAAATATTGATATTCTATTTAAAATGGCTTTTATTTATTACTTTCCTCTATTTATCGCCTCTTGTTAGCATTATTAGTATGATGCGTCAATACCGGCCACAAGCCAGAAAAGGATAGAAATACCACACAGTGGCGGGTTGCATACATCTGTAGATTGCCTCAGTCGCCGATACGTTCGCGTCCCTTCCAGGTAGTATGGAGTTCACTGGTCAACTGACTTTGACGACCAAAGTAAAGTCCATTAAAAAATCAAAAAACCACCACCTGTTGCTTTAGGTTGCTAAAATTTAAAAAACTCTAGGTAGTTATTTTTTCATACTATGTTGGTAACTATAAATTACGACATTTGATTCAAAATAAAATTCAATTGCTTTGAATTTCGTTCAAATTGTTTAATTATTGCTTAGCAGGTTTCATTTATTTATTAGTTCTTATTATTTTTACGTGAGCATGCCCAGAACAGAATTCCCACGAATCCCCCATAAATTTGAGTAATTTGACGCTTAACCTAAAAATTACAATTCTCACCAAATTTTACACTAAACAGCGTTGCCGATAGTAATTATCGAGGAAAATGCGACGTTGGTGGTTTTTTGATTTTTGAATGGACTTAAATTTGTCCCCAATAGTACAGATAATTTTTCGATAATTTTAGGACCATGCTAAATTATCGGTGTGGTGTAATTCGTTCCTAATTGGTCCAATGATTCAAAATTATTACAAGCTGATTGGTTGAAATTTATTGAGTGGAATTGTTCTCATTACGATTGGCTGACAGGACTGTTTTAAAAATAATCGTTTTTGTCTTCAAATTTAGTTCTTCCGAATTGTAGAGTGCGCTCATTATTTTGTGATTGGCGGCATTGGCGCATTGGTGGTTACACATTCGGCAATTGGACCTCTGATTCAGATTGGACATTCGACCATTAATCATTCCACGAATCCACGTGGGTTTTGTTTTGGTGTTCATGAGTGAAGTTCTGTAACTGAAGTTTTCAAGTAGTGAGTGAAATTGTAAGTTTTTCTTTTCATATTATTTTGTTCGTTATGGTCATTGTTTATTATATTTTTCATTATGACGGTCATAATCGCTCACATGCACTAGTGTGTTGACGCACGATTAAGATTTACTGATTGCGACTATTGAAAGTGTAAAGCGAGTAGCTCTATTTTTAGGTTATGTTATTTTTATGCACAATCGAAGTTTCCGTGTATATTATTTATTCTGTTGTATTTTACAGAATGAACTGTACCGATCAACGGACCGTCGTGTGTGTGTTTTTTGAGAGATGTGTTGTCAATCAGGATGTGGTATATCAAAAGCAACAATGTACAGAACTGGGTACCATCTTCGGAAGTCACCAGAGAAGACCTGTAACAATTAGTGACTCACCACCGAATGGTAAGTCTCTAAGCGCTTGATTGTGGAATTCTCAGAATGTTAGAAAAATGTACAGTAAATGGGTATCGCAGGTCATTGTTGCAATATATTGACAGTGGATGAATTATTTGACATGTTACTCTCAATGTTTGTAAGAAACGAGTATAGGTTATTCAATCTTTTTAGTCACTTGAGTGAAGGGTTTTTCAGTTTGCTACTCTGCATTTGTGTAATGTGAGGTACCTCGATTTGATTTTTACGAAAATGAAAGATTTACCCTTTGAGAAGCTTTAAATATGACAGAAACTAGTGTTAACTAATATGTCACAGAGATTATTTGCATCGTCGTCTGCGTTGATCTCATTATAATTATTATACCTGGACATTTTTTTAACTCTAAATGTAGGCTATGTGCTATGTTCAGTTTTAAAACGACAGTGTCAAGCTATTACGCCTGTCGGATGTTTATCAACCCTGCTTATGTGAGTTGTCGGTTGCCTAATTAGAGTTTTATTTCAATGGAGACCGAAACTAAAGTCCATTCAAAAATCAAAAAACCACCAACGTCGCATTTTCCTCGATAATTACTATCGGCAACGCTATTTAGTGTAAAATTTGGTGAGAATTGTAATTTTTAGGTTAAGCGTCAAATTACTCAAATTTATGGGGGATTCGTGTGAATTCTGTTCTGGGCATGCTTACGTAAAAATAATAAAAACTAATAAATAAATGAAACCTGCTAAGCAATAATTAAACAATTTGAACGAAATTCAAAGCAATTGAATTTTATTTTGAATCAAATGTCGTAATTTATAGTTACCAACATAGTATGAAAAAATAACTACCTAGAGTTTTTTAAATTTTAGCAACCTAAAGCAACAGGTGGTGGTTTTTTGATTTTTGAATGGACTTTACCTATAGTTCATTTTTTAATGCAATGGAAAAAGTCAGGCAGCCCAATATACATTTATCAATGGTGCCTAGATACCTTAGATTAATTTATAATTGATATGGATCCACGATGCCGCTAAAAATTCTGTTTGTCAAAATCTACGTCAGTCTGACAAGTTTTGACATTTGATAAAAAAATTTAATTGAAATGAAAAAACGTGTTTAATAATGTGTTTAATCAAAATTAATGAATAAAAAAACAATAAATTAGTAAACAGAAACAATTAACGATAACTCAGGCTTATTGTGGATTTAAAAAATTAACTTTCATCTTCGAATTCTTCCGGTAAATCCGAATAGTCATCAGACTCTCCAACGTGTATAATTAGTGGTTCCACAGTCGCTTCAATACACACATCCAATTGCCACATTTTCTCTTCTTCCACAATTGTATGTTGAATACATTTTCTCCACAGTTCAGGTGTGGTATTGCTTATGGCATTTTGAAATAATATTTTTACGTCTGCTAACTTAAACGTTGTATTTTCTCGAGCTACGCGACCTTTTACATAAGCCCAGATCAGCTCAGTTCGATTCAGCTCACAATGGTATGGGGGTAAGCTCAGTACGGTTACTACAGCAGCCTTCGCCATTTCATCAACAGCATACTTAAGGTAGTTTTGCTTGTGAAGTTTTACCAAGCACATGAGTTCAGTCTTAACCATTCCGTCATCATAACTAATGCCTTTTTCCGACAGCCAGTTTTGGATGTTTGCTTTTCGCCATGATGTTGTTGGTAAGCGCTCTTCTCGGCGACTGTGGTACGATGCGTTATCCATTACCACAACCGAATTTGGTTCTATCAAAGTTAAAATTTTCTGAAACCAATCTTCAAAAACGATCGCATTCATTTCTTCGTGATAATCTTTACTAGTTTTTGATTCAAATAATAAGAGACCATCAGGTACGAAACCAGAGTCACTGCCTACATGCGTAATTATAAGTCGTTTTCCTTTTCCCGAAGGCTGTTTTAAGCCTGTAGAAAATCCTTCCATGAACGCTTGTCTACGACTTTTAATAGCATTGTCGTGCCAAACTTTCGTTGGGGTATGACCCTCATTCAACCATGATTCGTCTAAATAATAATTTTTTTTTCCTTCTTGCCGATATTGTTTAATGGATCTTAAATAATTTCTTCGCCACAAAATTATATCCTCACGGTCAATTAAAATACTCTTTCTGTTTCGTTTTTTAAAACAAAAATTTAATTCTTTCAGACTTTTCCATAAAACCGATCGTGTCAATTTGGGTAAATCTCCATCAGCGTGTATTGCTGTCAGTACTTTGTCTAAAGTTGGAGGCTCGTTCTTAAAAAAAAATGAATGCACAATTCGTCGAATAGCGTATTTGGAATCTTCATCCAATTTTATGGCAGGTCTTCCGGAACTTTTTTTTGGAGCACTTACATAATTTTTAGTTTTTTTCTCTTTCAAAATATTGTAAATGGTTGCCTTTGACGTCCCTAAATTTGTAACAATTATTTATTCAAATTATGGTTGTGCATAAACTAGCCTTACCTGCAATCTGTGCGGTTAGTTTAACCGTATCCCCAACCTTAAGTTCCGCATGCTCATCACAGACATGTTTATAAATGTTCAGAATCATGTTTTTTTCGAATACGGATAAGGGCGATTTACTTTTTCGTTGAACATAATTTGTTCTGTGCATCCCATCCATAATCAAGTATAAAAAGCCTTGACCAAACTACTCTTGAAATTAATACCTAATTGACAGTGACACGAATTGATATTAGTGCATTTGTTGTGGCATATGGCATCATGGATTGCAGTAATTTACAAAATTAAAATAGGAATCCAGTGAACTATTGAAAGTGTATATTGGGCTGCCTGACATTTTCTACAGCATTAAAAAATGAACTATAGTTCTTGTTAAACACAATCATGTTGAATAATAAACAAAATCATAAACACAACAAAGACACTATAATTATAGCAACTATTCCATATGCCCCCCCCCCCCCCCCTGTTCCAAGCAATAAGCAAGTCTATGATGAAATCCTTACACTGCATTTCGTATAAAATTTGGATTCAACTCTTGGCAGGCTCTAATTATTCGTTGTCGTAATTCCTCAATTGTTTGAATTTCTACAAGATTATAAATTTTATCATGTAGATGCCCCCAGAGAAAGAAGTCATTTACGAAAAGGTCTGGCGATAGATAATTCGTAACTATTCTGGGTGAATGTGCTGGCGCACCATCCATCAGTAATCAAACGTTATCAATATTTACTGGTTCAATTTCAGCCCACATAGCAAAAATTCGTTTCTTAAATGTCTCTGAAAGGTCGCAATAAAACTTGAAACATTCAGCTTATTGTTTCATTGTTGCATAAAGATCTCAGTAACGGAAGATGTTCGCCCTCAGAATACATTGCATAAGAAAGATTCAAGAAACACATATTTACATAATACTGAAACGTTACTGACACTCCTACGAAACCTCTCTGACTTATTTCGTTTTCGCTCCTATATGAAACCTTTCTGAAGTAGGTATTTTGAAACACATCTGAACAGTTTTATTTGGGTTAATAAGTACACCTGTGACAACATAAAAAATATATTTAATAAAAATTAAAAAAAAAAAAAACAATATACTTATTAATACAGAGTGATCAACAAGGACTGAAGCTGTTGGCAACAATGACAACATGATAAAAATTTCAGTGAAGTTGGTAGCATTACACTTTCAGTTGTCAATTTTGACTGGCAAATTCAAACTTCAAGATCAAGTGTCATTTTTGTATCAATTTATTAATTAAAATGATTTTTACACTAGAGCAAGACATTTTTATTGGTATGACGTATTTTCGGACTGGAAATTTTGATGCTGCTAACGGTTGGCAGTATTCCACGGAGCACGGACGATGCATTTCACCAATTTCAATGTTCCCCGAGCAAGTTGTTACCTTAGTTGCGTTTAGGCAGCAGTGCACGAGATTGGTGCAACGTTACCTGCAAACAGGTGATGTGAAAAAGGCAAAACCTACAGGTAGAACATCTACACTCACAGAAGATGTAGTCGAGAACGTTCGAGGTAGAATGGAACAAAGCCCTCGAAACTCAATGCGAAAACTTTCACTCCAAAAGGGTGTGATTCTTATTTAAAACACACGCATCCAATGTTCTTTGTTGGACACGTTTAATGCAGGGCCTAATAATTCTTACGTACCATTAAAAATCCCGTCATTCCTTTTCCTTACTTTACGGGCTTGTCATATGGAAGTTGCCTAACCATTTTAAAGAAGAAACGAAAGTTCCACCCTTACAAATTTTCCCGGATCCAATCCCTGCATCCCGCAGACTTTCAGCACGAAAATAATAACGCATGAAACATGTTTCTGTTTCTCAGGAGGGGCATGCGGGCACGGTCTGTCGCTTTTATGAATATCGAAACAGTGGGCCATTTAGTTAAGTATGGCTAATTACTTTTTATACTGTTTTTGGTCGTTTTGTACGTATCGTGTTTTAAAACTACCAACCCGTAACATAACCTAAATTTTTTGACATTCACAACTTACAGCGGATGCCAACACTGACGCACAAAAAATTTTCATACTTTGGGAATATTTTGCTGTCATTTGCTGCCAACAGCTTCAGTCCTTGTTGATCACGCTGTATAAGCTCTTTTTCTATATACTTACTTAACAATAATTAAAAAAAATACTCTAACAATAATTAAAAAAATATATGCTCTAACAATAATAAAAAAAAACGAAGATTATTAAGTAAGTAATACTCCTAATAAAATGTAATACATAAGTTCATAAAAAAAAAATTAAAATATTTTAACAGTTAATTATTCGGGAGTACCTAATAGTTTTTCTTGTTCTCTCTTGTACGGCAGTTGAGCCTGACGGAACCACATTTTTACCTCCATTTCCAAATAGTGGTCTGTTATTTCGACAAATCTTCTGCGAATAGAAGTTAGAATTAATGTTTTTAAGAAATTCTTGTAGCTAAATTTAAAAAGATGTTTACCTCTTAACAAACGCAGTATTACCAAATTTTGAAGTGGAAAATTCCACCCCTTCCCGTCCACGAACATTGTGTCGCCAATTTTATTTTATTATTGCTAAATATTCTACATAATCCTCTTCTAAGGTTTTCCTTAGCAGAAGACCCCCCAGTAAATAGAACACCGCTTCCTACAATTGATAAGTATACAGTGCATTTTTTTTAACTGTTGCCATAGGGAATTGCATGGTAAAACTTATACCCCCTGTTAACTTTTGTTCTGATGAAAATATTCAAACCATTTTTGGAACAAAGTTGGAAGATTTTTTAAACTATCGGATAGATTACAATTCAATATCCTAAACTGTCGAAAAAGTTGTGAAAAAAATATTTGTACCACGCCGGAATAATAGTACGTCGAGCGGCCGCCAGAATAGCGTCCTTGTCGGCTCAACCAGCAACTGCCTATCCCCACTTTCGATTTTTATCAGTTTCATTTAAAAAATAAATAGCGAGATATTCTCGTGGCTATGATTAAATTTCTTTATAAAAAAAAAACAAAACGTAAAAACGTTAACGCACAAATAATTCAACAAATTAATAGAAATTATCAAAGGAATTGTTCGAAATGTTTTTCTTCGACTATTTTGTAAATGTCGCACTGTAATGGAATTTGGTTAGGTGCTGGTTGAGCCGACAGGGACGCTATTCTAGCGGCCGCTCGACGTACTATTATTTCGGCGCGCTTTAAATTTTTTCACAACTTTTTCGACAGTTTAGGATATTGAATTGTAAACTATCCGATAGTTTAAAAAATCTTCCAACTTTGTTCCAAAAATGGTTTGAATATTTTCATCAGAACAAAAGTTAACAGGGGGTATAAGTTTTACCATGCAATTCCCTATGGCAACAGTTAAAAAAAATGCACTGTATAGGATTATAATCCGTTGCTCTGAAATAAATATTTGTTTTGAATAATTACAAGTTGTTTTCGACTATTTTCATCGCTCTTTAGCATCATATTAATATGATGATCAAATAATTTTTTAAATTTCTTAAATGGCTGCAAAGGGGTGGTGTTCAAACTGTCATTCTCAATCTTTTCCGTCATATTTGTGATTTTAAAATTTTCCAGGAAACTTTTCATTTCTTTAACTGTTTCTTTAACTTCCACCAACATTTGAAAAGTTCTAATAAGCATATTTGTCGCATCTTAAAAAAGTAGGTACCAACACTATCTATATAATTGCATGTACAATTTAATAAATTATACCTTCACCGTTTAATTCTGCAAATGATGTTGTAGGGATTGATTTTACCCCAAGGTAGGAGTATACGATGGAATTCTGGCAGTGGACCAAATATTTGGGATATTATTGCTGTTGTCTTGATTTTCATTTGCTGTGTTGATATTGTCTTGATTTTCTAAAAAACAAACGAAAGTCAACAAGAAAAGGCAGTTTGGCAAAAATATAATAAAAAAAACCGATGTAATTTCATTTGACTTTTTCAATTGTGCCTGCACTTGATTCACGTGGTACTATGCAGGCCAAAAAATTTTGGCCGTCATTATCTGTCAATTAAAAAAAAAAAATTGTAATCCGTACTTTATTGTCATCATGATTACCGTCTTGATTATGAACGTTATTTTTTGGGTGGTAAATTTCAAAACTCAAAATTATTTTGTCATCAGGAGATTCAAAATCTAAGAAATTCCTTTTTGAGAGGATTTCCCTTGCCATTCAACGTGGAAACGCTGCAAGCATTCGGGGCACTTTTCCAGATTCCGCATTATTATCGGAAATTTTCGCATTGTAAATTAAAAATGTTATTTTATGTTAAATTTTAATAAATCTTGATACTTTTGTCATTTCTACTAAATAGAACGTTTACCTCAGGTTATCTATGTACGATTGCTCTAATTTTGTTCATTCATGTCGGATTTTTGGAATATCTGAGCTTCAAACAGTTTAAATTGATTGTCAAAATGACAAGAATCGAAAGTGGGGTTACGATTCCTAAAGGTTTATTTACAGTTTACTTGAATGTCAAGAAAGTGACGGCCAAAATTTTTTGGCCGCCACAGTACAATCACCGTATTATTTATTTATATGAAAATTAAGTTATTAACTGTTAATTGATATAATGATTATATAGATGCCACAAAACCATGTTATTATAATGCAGTATACACTCACCATCAGTAAGACTCTCTTGTGTGTCGTACGGTCGGTGGACAAATAAAACTGGGACACTTAAAATTTAATCTGTGTAAATCAGACCATTGAATCGTCAATATACAGGGTGTTTGAAAATTGCTAGTACAAAAAAAAAACTGTGGCATCTGGAAGCCCTAAGAAATCCAAGAAACCAATTTTTAATTTTTTAAAACAAAATGGATAAAGTAACCCTATCCCTGCATATTCTACGCCTCAGGCGGGGCAATATTTTTTAAACCTTGGTAACCAAGCGTGATAATGAAGGACTATACAACAATATGAAAAATTTATATTTTTTTGCAAGATCTTGGCAACCACAGATTGACAGTTTAAGAACATCAAATTTTTTATTTCATTATTGCTAAACAACGTGAAGTATCTTTTTAAAATACCTTAACTCAGTGCTGCACTAACAATTTTAACCCAATTTTTAGTCATTTTTATCTCGAAAACTAGAGGATTTTTATTAGAATTTTTTTTTGCCGATGACTTCAACTCACCATCACCAATTACCAGTTTTTTTTTTGTACTAGCAATTTTCAAACAGCCTGTATTTGTCAGTGTCTATATAATATGTCATACCAAAGTTAACCTATTTGTGATAAAGCCGTAATTAAACGATGCAAATTTGTAAATTTTGACTTACGTGATTGTCATTTTTGTCCCAGTTTTATTTGTCCATCGACTGTACCTCAGAAACGAAGGTACAATTATTTTCTTCTACAGTAAACAATAACTTAGGGGGCGGTGAAAACAATGTTGTGACGTAATTTTCATCGTGTTTTCGTTTTAATTTTCGCTGGCCACGTCCAAGATTCTCCCACAAAGTTCAATACGTTCATTATTTTTGAATACTGTAACTATGTTAAGTTCCTTCTTGCGGCCCTTAATACAGGGTGTCCCAGAACTCGCGGATCAAATTGAAACTGTATATTCCTTGATGGTAATGAAGGTAAAAAACGTTTAGAAAAATATTCAGGGTGCACCAGCTTTTTAGTTATGAATTAATCAAATTGACCAATAGAGCTCGATCTAATTTTCCCTTTATGAGAAAATTGAGTACCTTCCCTCAATTGCCAAGCAACGTATAATTCGATGAATAATAAAATTATTTTCAATATTTATCTGGTCAACTTGTCGAAGCAGACGTCAAAAGTGACAGCTACTTTTGAAATAACCAAAAATGGGATAATTCCGCCAAAAGCAGGTGAACAAATGTATAGAATCTAAATCAGGGAACGTAAGAAGTTTCTTCTTCCGGCAATGAATGAAATATGGTTTGTTATGAGTGAAAATTTCCAGAGCAATTGTAACCTTGAGGGGTATGGGAAATTGACGGGAGGGATATGATGAATTGAACCTTTGTTGATGGAAGGTAAAATGGCGACGTAGCGTCAAGTGAGCAGTACATATTACTACCTTAAAAATCTTAGTAAAAAGTGAAATATGCAGGGCCTGTGAAGTGAATCGGAATCACAAGAAATTTATCCTGACTCCTGTGGATACACTCTGCATCTGCAACGTATTTGCGCAGCTACACGAGCGGGACTCGTCATCGTTGAAATGAAAGAAAAGACTTTTAGGAACATTCTTGACATTGCAAAAAAAGCTGGAGTCACACGTAGGTTTTGAATAACAGATCAAGCATAGTGGCAGTTCTGAAAGAAAGAAGACAAAACTGGATTGAACTAACCTATTTATTTTAGCATCATTATTAGTGAAAATTTAAGATCAAATTTTATAACTAAACGATGTAGAATGCAACAAATGAAATAAGAAACATGCAAAATAAAAAGAATAATTTATAACAAGTGTTCAAAATGACCACCTTTCATCTGAAGGAATAGGCGAGCTCGTTTTATTAAATTTTCCCTTGCCAGTCTAAGCATATTAGGAATAACAGTAGCCAGTGTTTCGTGAATTTGGTCATTTAGTTCTTCTAAAATATTGATAGGTTCGCGGTAAATATAGTTCTTCAAATATACTTCTTCTACCGTCGTCATCAAAGGACTGAAGAACAGCATCTTCAGTCTCTGGCGTTCTAACTTCTCGCGCGGGACCACCAATTTCTTGTCAGGTAGGCACCAAGGACCCAGCACAGGAACCCAGTGTCTCGAGCACGGTACACCGACCGTAGAAATACGTTATAACTTGGATGTGGCAAACGTCGTGGAAAACGTATTGCATATTCCCTTGCATCCTCACGTGCATTGCGCCAGCACTCTCCATAAATTATGAGCATTTCGGTATACTCTGCAGCTGTATACATGATTTCAATACGAAGTTTGACAATTTCGAATCAAATAATAACTTGACGTTGTCAAAATCTTCACAGTTGCCCAAACATTTACTTGAAATTCCATACCATTCTTACTAGAATTATGTTGCTAGGCAATTCAAACCTTTGGTTAAATTTACGTGAAATTCAAATTAACAGCGTCCTTCTGATTGGTTAACTTTAATTATTCATTACAAAAAATCGATTATACCCTGTCCTTTTTTTTAAACGCTATTGCTTTCAGTTATCACTAAGGAAAACGCACTGTAAGTTTGATCCGCGAGTTCTGGGACGGTTATACATTCATCGCGAAAACGTGAATGTTACATTGGGTGGTCACTTACATCGCATTGTGACATTTGTGTTATAACCTAAAATATGGAATATACCGGGTGACCAAGAAGGACTGTTTAAGTTGGCAATACAATTAAGAAAATTTTTATTTATAACACTGCAACTGGATATGTTTTGTTGGTTTATTTGACAAATATCTAATATAGGTATAGCATTAACAACGACAAGCCACCAACAACCGGAAGTTACTCCTGTTATACGATTTAAAATACGATCCAGTGTTACCAACTTAAACAGTCCTTCTTGATCACCCCGTATATCGAATAGGTGCTCTGTATACATTTAACTAACAATGGATACAGCTGATGGAAATACCATCGTTTTTGGTCAAAAAATAAGCTGTTCAAAATGTATAAAAAAACGTTGACTATTTGCATAATCGTTGAAGGTACCAAATCAAAACGATCGGCTATTGCAAGCAAAGTATCCTGTTTAGATAAGTACCAGAGGAACACCAATAAAGATTTCTCAGGTTGCACTGGATAATTTCCTCCTCTGTACTTTTTTTGATTAACTGCTGTTCATAATGTTCTAGTAGCACCTTGAGTAGGCTTTGAAATGTTTCTTTCTTTAGTCTGAATAGTTGATAAAATGTTAATTCCGTATAGTCATTTATCCACAAACTTATGTCAACATGTTGTCGAACATGAACTACTCTTTCTTTAATAAACAGCTTAATGAAGTTTCTCTTTGATTTACGACATAAAATCATGTATTTAATAACTTCTTCCAGATTACCGTCACATAAAATTAAAAAAAAAAACAGCCCCGTGCAACGTCCATGCTTTTGACTTGAAGCTTTGACTTTGTGCTAACCCATCTCATAACCTAAATTTTTAATAACCGGTACGTTTTCGCGTTAACTCATACCACTCCGTTGGTTCATTTAACCGCTCCGGTCAACAATAAATAATCCGGTCTCTCACGAAAATAACCTTTATGTTTTTGATTAAGGTGAAGTCCACTTCGTGTTCTTTTCAAAAACTTGCATGACATTATTAAATCTTCAGCTGATTGTATTTTTTCTGTAATCAAGTACTTTTATAATAAAATTTGAAAACATAGCGCGTATTTATACAAGCAACCTTTAAATGGACATTTTATTTCCAACAACTTTGTGGGAACACCATTTTTGAATATAACTCCATCTGGAGTAAATCCCAGCCATGGATGTCTATTACAAATAACTAGGCCTATTTCCCGAACTTCTCCTCCTATATCCTGTATATAGGCTTCTCTAGCAGCATTTTCGAATGTAATCCCATGCTTGATGTATTTACTTCGTATTGGTTTGGGCCAAAAAAAGTCACTACATTTTTTTGTCCAGTTATTCTTTCCATATGTGTATAGGGAATAAATCGGGGATCCTGTAACACGAAATTTTCTTTCTTGCTGCCATATTTTGGATTTTTGTGGTGCCTCAGCTGCTTTAAATACATTTGTATCCTTTAGATTTTTTAATATTCTTTTACAACATCCCCTCATATCTATTTCATGTGATACATCCAGCTCATTTAACAATTTATTTTGACGTCCATTATCTAAAATGAAATTTTCTATATTTTTTTCTACTAATCATATGTGAAGTACTGCATTACTTATAATAATGTTAATGAAATCTTCACTTCCTATTGAACTTTCTACATCCACCGACTTTCTTTGCATCAACTTTCGTTCTTTTGAACTGTAATTTGTCTTAAACGTTCTCAATCTACTAGAATTCATTTATCACCTCTACTTACATGTGTTTACTTATAGCTGAATTTGGTTGGACTTGTGTTAATTCTGCTATAACCTCAGAAGCTTCATCATCAGATAGACATTTTCTTTTCACAATGATATTTCTTTTAACACAGTTCCACTGTCGGATAGGAACTGGTCTGTACCTCTTCAACACATTTTTCTTTGTGGTATTCCACCAACATTTTAAATCAGTGCTCGAGAATACTTCCATTTCTTCAATTTTAACCCTGAAAAGAAAATTGTGGAAAATGGCAAACTAAAATTAATACAACCTACCTAGTACAATGGAGCAAAACTGCAGAAATATGTTTGCATCTCTGGGACAATCCAGCTTTACAAGTACAACTACTTTTTGATATGTCTAATATATTAATTTTTTTTTAACAATGTAACTGTAGTTTCATGTGGTAGTCCAGTAGTTGTACCGCTGCTTTGGAGCACTAACGCGAAAACTTCAACTAAGATACTACTTTGTTCTTTTATGCCACAGGTAATTATGTGTTGTGCATTCAATACATCTTCACCTTCTATTATGCATCTGGAAGCTGGAGTGGCATCCAAATATTTGAATAAATTTGAAAGACTCAAATGGGTAATCATACAGTTTAGGTCGACAAATCTGACGCATGCGCAAATGATTGAATGTCACGCGGATTTTGCTAGCGATGTTACCAGATTGTTCAATAACAATTTATTTTAAATATTTAAACTAGGTATCTACCCAAAAACAGACAATGCTTCATGCTGGACCCGTATATTTTGAATCCAGTTTTAGATTCACTGAGTTTCGGAATTTCAGAGTTTCATTTGCGCATGCGTCAGATTTGTCGACCTAAACTGGGGTGCGTTCAGAAACCAAACGAAGTATTTGTTGGAGCAATGTGGAGCGATGTGATTTCGTTCCCAGAGTGTCGCTAGAGTGTCAAATGTTTTTGAACGTCTTGAGTGATTCTGTTTGGGGAATCAAGGGGAATAATATGTATAACCTCACTATTCACTATAAATAACATCACCATTAATGTACTTTAAGAATGGAAAATAAAACATATTTAAAACCGTTCTGACTTTTTTTGGAGCAGAACAATTGTTGCATATTCCTATATCATTTTCTGAAAGTGAGGACGATGGAAGTAGTGAGGAAGAAGAAAAAATGGTTTTAATAGGTTGTAAAGGGAAAAAACTGAATGCTCCGATACGAATTCAGCATTACATTGAAAGGACGGTATCGGGATACACAGCGCAAGAATTTCAGCAACATTTTCGAGTGACTATAGCTGCTTATGAACATTTATTGCGAATAATTGCTCCAGAGTTACTTCGGCGTTCTCCTACAGGAAGACCTACTCTTAATGCTGAAAAGCAATTATTGTCAGTCATATGGTTACTTGCAACACCAGATTCTTATAGGTTTGTAAAATATACTTTTATAGATCTCATACCTCTTAAATTACAATTATCGTTTCAGGTCAGTGGGTCAAATGTTTAACTTAGCAAAATCATCCCTTTCTGCAGCTTTTATCAGAGTTATTAAAGCACTCAATTCATTAGCTCCTCGAGTAATAAAATGGCCAGAAGGAGAACGTCTTAATAATATCGAAAGGAGATTTCATGCTATTGCAGGGTTAGATAATGTTATTGGGGCAATCGATGGCGCATTTATTGAAATTAAGGCACCTGCTGAAGATCCAGAATCTTATATAACACGTAAATGTAATTCTGCATTTACATTGCAAGCCATATCAGATCCATTCTTAAAATTTACGGATGTATTTATTGGATATCCAGGATCTGTTAGCGAAACGAAAATTTTCAAAAATTCCGACGTTTATAATAAAATAAGAACCCATATTGGTAACCATTTTCCTGAAGATGAATATATAATTAGAGATAAGGCCTACCCAGTTTTATCATGGTGTATTCCACTATATATCAACCGAGGAAATCTGACACCAGCTAAGGTCCATTTTAATAATGTTCAAGCAAAAACCCGCGAAGTTGTAGAAAGGTCCTTTGCTCTATTATTTGGAAGATTTAGAAGATTGAAATTTCTCGATATGAATCGCACTGATTTGATCTCTGCAACGGTCCTAGCTGCCACGGTGCTTCACAATGTATGTCTGGACTTTCAGGACCTGCTAATTGATGACTACATTTGTTTAGCCATAGGTGACATGACGTGAGAAATAATGATGAAGATGGTAATATTGTCAATGCTATTGGTGAGGAAGGCAGACTTCGACGTGACGCTATATGCCAACAATTGTATGCCAATCGCAATTAGTTTTACAATTTAAAAAAAAATCTATTTTTAGTTTTTCAAATTATTATACAGGTGGTCCCGATATAATCTGCCAAAAAAAGTCTGGGTTATTAGAAGGATCTAACAAGTCCAAAAAACCCCTTTTCATTAGGTCCAAAATAACGGGGATAAATTAACTCCTATCCACACACATTCGACGCTGCTGACCACAAAAATACGTACCTACTCAGGAATTAATTGTTGGTGTTTGTAAGGATGACAATATCTAAGCAACATAGGTATTTACCTGAATCGTTTATGACAAATATCAAATCCACGGCCTCCTAGATTCATAAGAGACTCGTCTCTTATCCGGCCTGTCGCATTCGATAAATGTCTGTTTTTGAAAATTCCCCGTATAGTATGTCCATCTAGCGACTTTAATGTGATCCATATATTAGTATATGCAACTAAAAATACGTATGAATAATGACATTTTATATAATAAATTGTCAATTTGAAAAACTAAGTGCAGTTGAAACTTTAAAAAATGCCACAAACAAAGAAAAAATGTTGTATTAGTTCACGACATAAAGTTAACACTTCTTATCATAATCTACCCAATGATATCACTTTAAATGCGGCATGAAAGACACTCGAAGACAGGACTGAGAGATCATATCATGAGTGCCGCAGAATATGCAAGTAGTAAAATTTTACCAAGATTCCAAAATTTAAGGACCAATGTAAATATTTCAGTCACCTTGCAAGATAGTTCTCTGGAAAAACTAGAAAAATTGTCTTCTTTTAGTTATTTGCCAAGTACCAATTTTCAAATTGAGACGGCGGCAACAGCTTTTTTATGTGGCTACTTAATTATGAAAATAACGACGGCAATCCATGGATGTGATTATTGCTTGTCACATTTACAAGTTTCAAAATCGAAAAAGAAAATCCCGTTACTGGAATGATAGAGGAAGGCTAAGTTACCCCAATGATCAATTTGTGGGTCTAGTATAGTTTGGGAATGAGAAATTGGAATTTTAGCTTCTTCACTTGCATCTTGCAATGGGTTTTGGGTAGGTTATACATTATAGATAATAATGAAGATTTACGACTATGAGCAGTTCATTCCAGGAGGGACAAACAATCTGCATTTTACCGATACTGGGCACCCCTTTTTAGTAACTAACAGGTAGATAAACTTACCACTATTGTAAATCTTCATTATTATAATCTTTACAATCTACCCTAAACCCATTGCAAGTGAAGAAACTTAAATTCCAATTTCTCGTTCGCAAACTATACAATTTACAATAATTTCAATAATAGTAGAAATTCTACCAAGCATTTCAAAGGAAAATATAAATTTTGTTTTGAAGAATATCTTGGCCTCATATCTTTCGGGAAATCCACTAATTCATTGTCCTGTTCATGGTAAAATGTGAGTGAGACACTTATTTAAAAATTAGAACTTCCTGTCATTGTAAATTTTTGTAACTTGCACTCACAGACAAATAACAAAAAATAATAAAAAAGAAATTTGTTGAAATTAAATTTACCGTTCATAAAAAATGTTTTTGATTTGAGATTTTGAAAAAGTGTCAGATGTGTGTGTGCGTTAAAACTGTTGAAAAATGTTGAAAACACCTCTATAAAACAATTTCCTGCAAGGCAGGCAACCAGTACAACACATAAGCCCCGTATTGTGGCGCACCCTATAAAACAAAAATAATGCTTAGAACTACGAATGCGGCAGGCCGGATAAGAGACGAGTCTCTTATGAATCTAGGAGGCCGTGCTCAAATCTGACAAACTAAATCAAATTAATGACATTTATTGAAAACGCTGTACACTGTGTGCGTTAATTCACGAGCTTAGTTAGGTACAAAAGCTGATTTTGTAGACTGAGATGAATGAGTAGGTAATAAATAAAGTCTTCCTCAATGTGTAAATAAATGTAGAGGTAGTGTGTGCAAAATTGTGGAAAAACTGTGTAATAAGAGTATCGTCTTAATTGTGGTTAAATAACCAAAATAATGTATTGAATAATAGTATATTGTATTGCTTAAGCAAACGAGTGTGAAATCGAATTTTCAACACGTGGTATACACGATATTTTTCGGACGACCACAAAAAAAACGCTAATATTCGGTATTCCTTCAAACTTCAAATATTATTCGACAGAGCTGCGGACAAAACATACATTGGTGGCCATGGTTACTACAACTGTGTGCAATGATTTCATTGCGCACAGGCTAGAAGGTATCTGATTGGCTAACCAGTTTCATTGCACACGGGTTCGCTATTTGCATGCAATAGCCAACTTTCAATAATAGTTATTTGTGCGAATTTACGCATTTTTCATAGTGGTCGTCGGAAAATTTATTTACACTTTACATATTTGTACTTTCAACTCTAACTGAGAATATCTACTAAGTAGTGAAAGGTAAACTAGACTAGAAAAATTATTTTATAATAAATGTTCTGTGTGCCTTCCGTTGGCATTTTAGCACATTTGAGTACGCCGGTACCAATTTTCATAAACAGAATTTAGCATTTCTGGGTTTTTACGAATCTGGTTCGTGGCGTCTGTTACGCGTTTCTGGAGTTGGCCTTTTGTATTTATTTCAACTTCGTTTACCAAATCTTTCGTGTGGCCCCAAAAATTAAAATCCAGAGGAGTCAAATGGAGGATCGGGGACGCTATCGTAATGGAATCAGTCGGAACCAACCTCACGTAAATGCTGATGTAGCTCCACAAAAGTACGTACAACGGGACGGTAGGATTCTTTCAGGAAAACGCTCGCCGTATGGTCGTCTTGCCGGTCTTGAATTACCACGTGTTTCGCCATAGAGTAAATGCAAATCGGCGTATGCTTGTTTTGTGAATTTCATAACTTTTTGAAGGATTCGCAAATTTAAAATTAAACTTGACAAATGTCATAGGTGTTACAGGTACCGTTGCTAAAGAAATTGCAGCCAAGTAACCAGAATTACCTTTTTAAAACCAATTAACTCATTAGCGTACAGCAAATTTTGACCAGATTTTCAATTATTTTTATCTCGAAAACGAAAAGACTTTCATTAGAAACATTTTTTGAGTATGAGTTCTACTCATCGTCACCTATTACTGGATTTCTTCTGGCAGGTCATATTGGGACCACCCTGTATTTTATATTAGAAAAATAAACAAATCAAGAAAACAATGATTATTTTAACAAAACAGTAATTCTTTTAACTTAAAAAAGTTATTCCTCTAGTTAAACCAACTTATTTTTACGTTTTCTTTAAAAGTGCATCCATTTTTGAAGCAAAAACCTCCACGGCATTGTTTCTGGTTTGGAGAGTTTCTTGATGACGTCGTTCGCGGTTTTCTTCCCTTAGCGTACCTGCAGTTTCTATTTTGTCAACTAATTCCTCAAATGTATTTTTTCTTCTTGTTACTCCTACACTAGTAACTTTCTTCTTTTTGCCAGATGGTTGAATTGATGAATCAGTTTCTGAGCTGTTTGCTTCATCTTCAGTAGTAACTATAACAAACCAAAGACCAATATAATCTAAACGAACATGATTTAATTCTGCAATTAATACGTGTATCACCCTGGACTGATGATGCTACTGCAATAGGCCTAATGTTATGCTTTTTCCCCAAAAATTCATCCATCAATTCAAAATATTTGAAATCCATTCGATCACTTCCAAATTGCCGGTCACTCATATTATCTTTCTTTGCAGCATATTGAGATTTCAAATACCGCCATTTATCATGGCACTGTGTGGAGGTGTATGGTAAATTTTGTTTTTCCATCTCACCTGCTACCATCTTCCATACCACTTCTTTTTAGCAGTAGTGGATTTGAATTGACTATCTAACTTGATTCGTAAATCAATTAAAAGACGAATCGCAGAATCAGTCCATTTCAGTCTTGTAACTTTTTGGGAATTTTCTTTTGGTCCTGATTGTGAATCCTCTGATAATCCTGGAATGTTAAAGCTTTTCATGAGCTCGTCATTGATTTCAGCACTTATTAATGTTCCGTCTAAAAAAGAACAATAACTCTAAAACATGTTTCTCCTACTTATATATTTTTATTACAACATTTACCCACCTAATTTGCTTTGGAGGTAGATTTCTCCGTCTTCCGTCATAAGCAGACCTTGGTCCACTTTTACTACTTGGTAGTTTGAACTATTTATTGAATTCATTTTCACGTCGAAAACTATACCTTTACAAAAAATATGAAGTACTTAATTTTTTTTTTGCCTTTCCCCTTTCACCTAACAGGCCTATCAGGTACCTTTTACGGTCGGTTTGGTTTCTTTTTTTTCCTTTGTGGTGCGGCGGGGCTCCGGGGTACTTTCCCCGGCTACCTACGCCCACCCTCTCTCCTCTCCTTTTTCTGGACGACACAGCACGAATATCACAACATACAACATCCATGGGAGGCCATCCGGCCTGGGATTTAAACCCTGCCGACCTCGCGGTGGTGTCGGGAGAGTGTCGCTCTTCCTTCCACCACCCTACCGTCAGCCCCTACTAGACATACACACACATCCATGGCCCGGCGGAGTTTCCTTCCTTCGAAAAAATCCTCCCCCTTCGGTGGGATTCGAACCCACTAGCGCCGGGACCGCGACCTCGGAGCACTGTCTCCGACAGCCATGCGGCCACCGAGCTACCATGAAATACTTAAATAAATTTTAATATGATTTCCAACCTCCAACTCCAGACACAGACCACAACTCAGAATCCACAACTTTCACAATGCGCATGTCGAGCGTTATTTCGCCCATGTACCAGAGGCCGGCGATTTTTGAGCGCACAGAGCGTTTTAAAGCGAAGTTTATGAACGAGACGTTTGAGGGAATTATTTTCTTCAGATGAGTTTACGAACGCTCGTGGGTAAGATTTTACGCGCAAAAGACGCTCGAGCGTAGTTACTGAACGCACCCCTGTATAATTACCCTCAAATGATACATGACAGCTTGAAAAGCATTGTAAAATGTTACAATCATATTTATTTAACTTAAGGCAGTACTGAAGTCAATTTGGTTGTAGGTCGTAAAATTTTATTGGATATTATGAGCGATTAACCTGAACCGATTTGTCCCAGGTGTGCCGGTCATCATTGTGTTAAGGACTGTACATCCACAACTTTAAAGTGTATTAACTGCTCGGCGCTTCGAGATGAGCATCCGGACATTGACTGTACCCATGCGGCATGGGATAATTCCAAGTGTACAACTTACAAATCACATCTTGCTACTTTCAAAAGCAGGGTCCTTAGTCTCGAATAGCAACCACTGCATTCGTATCATCGGGGGAGAGATGTTTCACTTTCCCACAACCCATCTGAAACTCATACAGTCAGTTCTCTAGTTTGCTATTATCAAAATGTTAGGGGGCTGGGAACCAAAACTCACAATTTTTATCTCTCTACGATTGCTGCTTCGCATTATAACATCATAGCTCTTACCGAAACATGGCTCCATGAGGGCATCAGCGATAGTGAATTGTTTGATTTGTCAACCTTCACAGTCTTTAGACATGATCGCACTACTGTTCCGGAAGGGCCTAGGCGGGGTGGTGGAGTGTTGCTGGCAGTCCGGAATGAATTTAATGCTGAGAGGTGCGAAGTGGTGTGTGATGTTATGTCCAGAATCGATCTTTTGCTAGTCAAGATTAATTTTAATTATCGTGCTGTGTACGTCCTGGTGCTTTACATTCCCCCGAACTCTCATGATCTTACGTACAAGGTCTTCTGTGATCTTCTGATGTCTTTGCATTTCTTATATGACAGCAATCTATTAATTGTGGGAGATTTTAATGTTCCGGATTACGTCAACGGAGTATGTGGTCATTCCAAAGCTTCTACCTCTTGTCAACTGCTTAACAATTTGATTTGTTTTTACGACTTGAAACAATGCAATAATGTTCGAAACTCTAACAATAGGCTCTTGGATCTGGTGTTTGTCAATCGGTGTCTAAGTTGTTCCGTGATCGACTCAGGTGATCCGTTGGTTGGAGTCGACGATCATCATCCATCTCTTGAGGTGGGCGTCACCATAGGTGATGTGTTCAAGAGATTTCCAATCGGTCGAAGCAGTTCGTTCAATTTTAGGAAATGTAACTTTGTTGCTCTCTACGATGCTTTGAACGGTGTGGATTGGTCGTTTCTCTCTGCTTGTGCAACTGTTGAGTGTGCTGTGTCCGATTTTTATTCAGTGTTGAATGAGGTGTTTCGCTGTCATGTGCCGTTGAGGGGTAGGTGTTCTGGAAGTTATCCGGTATGGTTCAACAAGAACTTGATTACTCTGTTGAAAAAGAAGAATAGGGCATGGAGACGTTATAAGACAACCGGATCTGTCTACGACTTTGAAACTTTTAAATCCTTAAGGCGGTGCTTTAAGGCGGATGTTGCCGCTGTGTACAGAGAATATGTCAGACGAGTTAACAATGACATCAAAACAGATCCAAAGAAATTCTGGTCATTCCTGAATTCCAAGAATAACTCCAGCTCTATTCCTGCTTCCATGGTTTTTAACAATGCTACTATAACGGATCCTCAAATCATAGTTGACAGCTTTGCTGATCATTTCTCAAAATCTTTTACGAGGGATGCCGCCAGCACTCTCCCATCTGCTTCTCTTCCGTATGATAATCTTACTCTGACGAGAGTTTCAGACGATGATGTACTTAAAGCCATAAAATGCCTTAAACCTAACATGACTAGTGGACCTGATGAGATACCAAGCCTTGTGATAAGGGATTGTGCGGCGGTCTTCGCCGATCCTTTGTGTTTCCTATTCAACCTAATATTAAATACTAGTTGTTATCCTATGAGATGGAAGACTTCGGCCGTGCGCCCCATTCACAAAAAGGATGACAGATCGGAGATTACCAACTACAGGCCTATTGCCTTAATCAGTAACTTTGCAAAGGTCTTTGAATATGTCCTGTATAATTCCTCACTCCATTATGTCTCCCACAAGCTATCTCCGAATCAGCATGGCTTCACAAAGTGTCGGTCCACCGAGACGAACTTGGCGTCGATCAGTCAGTATCTATCTGATGCGTTAGATAACCATTCCCAAGTGGATGTAGTTTACACGGATCTCTCGAAGGCCTTCGACAGGATTGATCATGGTCTTTTGTTGATCAAATTGGAGTCATTCGGTTTTTCGGATAATCTTGTGGAGCTAATAAGGTCTTATTTAAGCGATCGATTTATGTACGTGGGAGTGAATGGGTATGCGTCTAAGCCCTTTAAGCAGGAGTCTGGCGTTCCGCAGGGTTCTGTTTTGGGTCCGCTGTTTTTTAATATCTTCATAAACGATCTGGTGGACGATCTCGACGTACCGCACCTCTTGTTTGCCGATGACATGAAGATTTACCTTAGGATAGACTCGATTGATGATGCTCTTCGACTTCAGGGCTGTATTGAGGAGATCTCTAGAAGGTGTAAGTTAAATAACCTTGTTCTCAACCATCTTAAGTGTAGCATAGTCTCATTCACAAGGAAGACCAAGCCTCTCTTATTTGACTATAAAATCAACGGCTCCATTCTTACAAGACGTGAGTCTATTAGAGATCTGGGTGTCATCTTCGATTCCAAACTATCCTTCGGCGAACACATTCGGACCATTGCGGGGACTGCCTTCAGGGCACTGGGTTTTGTTTTGCGTGCTGGCAGGGAATTCTCTGATGTCGCGACCCTGAAGCTTCTGTACATCACCTATGTGAGATCCCGGCTCGAGTATGCTTCCCTTGTGTGGTCACCGATTTATGATGTTCACTCTTCTCTTCTGGAGCGAGTGCAACGCAGATTCCTGAAGAATGTAGTCTTCATGTTGAATGGTGCATATCCGCCTCGTGGGTGTCCACAAGGTCTTCTGCTCGGTGAGGTTGGTCTGCAGTCTCTGCTTGATAGACGCATGGAGCATTCGGTGATCTTTTTGTTCAAATTGTTCAGAGGGCTGCAGGAATGTCCTCACGTTCTGGAGAGGATCAGCTTGAGGGTTAGCCGGTCGGGATCTAGGGTAAGGAGTGTTTTCTACATCGGTCAGCGCCACACTGACATCGGGCTCAAGTCACCCGTCACTCGAATGCTGCGAAATTACCAGAGTGTCGAGGCCCACATCGATATTTTTTGTTGCAGCATTTCGCAAATCAAAAAATTCTTCTCCATCTCCTCGTGAATTAGGGCGATCCTACTCAGATGAGTGCTCGGTAGTTGTAGCCTGGGTGTTGGGATGCTCTCTGTGTAATGGTTGTTGTGTTGTGATTGTGTTTTGTGTATCATTTTCTTTTTGGCAGGGCTTCTAATTGGGCGTCAAGCCTGTTAGCCGTCAACAATAATAATAATAATAATAATAATAATAATAATTAACAGGCACAATGGTTGGGTTTGAAAAGGTTGGGAAGCGCCGCGTGCCGTTTGCCGTACAATGCAAATATACCAAATGTACAATACAACCCTGCTTAAAATATTACCTGCTAGTGGTAAAGTAGGATTTATAAGCCCCGCAAGATCTTTAACTTAAAGTACCATACAATTTTACGACCTACAACCAAATTGAAACTACAGTACTATGTACTTACAATATATAATCCAGAAGGAGCAAAAATGCTAATATGGAGTTTGGCAGAACAGGTCAGAGTGTTAGGGAGAGTCAACAGCGAATAATTCGGAATTCGCAACAACACTGCGTTTTCCCATCTCTTCCAGTACCTGTGACCAACGGCTCGTCCAGGACGTGAGTTTTTCCCAAGCTTTTGGACACCTGCACCACTCACGCCCGACAAGCGGGTTTTTCCGGGTACCTGCACCCTTTTGTATACATTCTTGTACATGGCAAATTTGAGAGTGAGTCGTTTTTGCATAACCACTCGTGTGAATGCGCGAAATCGGAAATGGATCTTTTCACAATCCCGCCAACTCAAACAACCATTGAATCCGGTCATTGGCTACCCTTTAAAAATGTATTATCTTTATCGGATGATGGCCCACTGGAATTTATAATTAACGGACGAGGTGACGAATTTATTGGTCTCTCGCACACGTTACTGCAAGTGGTCGTTAAAGTTACAAAAGATGACGGGGGTGATTTGACAGAAGCCGACAATGTCGTTAATGATGAAACAGAATATAACAGGTGGTTGTAAAGTAAATGTAGCTAGATTAAAAATTAAAAACGAGTTAGAATGTTTACGTACCCTGTTAATTGGCGTACTCTTCTAAGTGCTCTGTTGAGCTGGTTTTCTGTTCGAAAAAAGAGTGTTATCGGGGGTCGTTCTCCTCTTTGAGTCAGCTTTAACCCATTTCAATTCAGCAAAGTCCTATGAGTCCAGGAATTTTCCTTTTTTTATATTGGTTACGCATTCGGCAATTGGACCTCTGATTCTGATTGGACATATGGAATTGAACACTGTATTTTCTAGTTATCTAGTTCTACCACAATGTGAAATTACCCCTAGTAACATTTCGTCGGTGATATATAGTGCTATTCATTAGTAATACAACGAGAGGGTACGAAATTGCGTGAAATTTTTCTCCTCATTTTACTCGTAATTGTTTCTTAGACAATTTCCACACGTTCGCTTATTGGTCCTGTGTATAACAGGAGCTGTCGAAATTCTGTTGCTTTAAATCTGTCTACGTCACTCAAATTTCTAGGTAGTCGTGAAAACTCTCTCGGTATATAATATTTAATTTTTAATAATTTTGCAGATGCACCTAGACACACCAAATGCATTAGTCCAATGGAACTTGTGATACAAGCCCCAAACCCAACCGTTCTAATGGACTTGCACAATTGGGTTTATGGTAATTCTCATCACGTTTTTCTTGAAAACTTTTGTCTGTGCGTAATGTGGACTCGATCCCTGGAAAAGTCATTCTTCCGTTTAGAAATTCTCCCTCTTGAATGCATTTAGTACATCCACTATAACCTGTATGTTCTTTAACGCAAAGAACAAAGGATTTTGCAGGGGCGTCACAAATAATTTTTGATATTATAGGATCACCTTTTTGTTGTTGATAAAAATACCATTTAACTGAAGACATTCAAATAATTTAATAAACGTATAAATATTTAGGTATTAATCAATCAAATCATATCCAACATACAATTATAAAAGATAATTTAGAAAAACAATTTTATTTAAGAATTAAATCTATTTTAAAATCAAAATTAAACGGTAATAATTTAATTAAAGCAGTTAATACATATGCTGTTCCATTGTTGACCTATTCTTTTGGTGTTATAAAATGGTCCAAAACTAATTTACAGAATATAAATATTCAAACTAGAGTTCTGTTTACAAAATTCTGTAAACATCACCCCAAATCTGTTATTGAAAGATTTAATTTACCACGCGAAAATGGTGGTAGGGGTTTTTCAAATCTAGAAATTCTACAACAAAATCAAATTGCTTCACTAAAAAATTATTTTCTAAATAGAGCTCGTGATTACACTTTTTTTAATGCTTTGGTTTCAGCGGATAAAGGTTACACACCTTTAAATTTAAGTGATAATATAATTTCAGATATTGTTGAGCCAAATATACCTGACACTATAGCAAATATAAAACAAAAGTCTTTACATGGGAGATATTTTAAAGAGCTAGAACAGCCAGAAATTAATATTCAAGCTTCTCATGCATGGCTTAATAAATCAAATATTCATCCTAAGACTCAGGGTTTTATATTTGCAATACAAGATCGTGTTATAAATACAAGAAATTATAAAAAATCGATCATCGATAAATGTAGGATGTGCGGAACTGAAGGGGAAACCATTGAACACATCATTTCTTCTTGCACCGTTTTGGCTCAAAGCGAATATAAAAAACGTCATAATATATTCGCAAAAATTATACACATGAATTTAGCAATTAAATTCAATTTATTAAAGGATACACAACCACATTACATTTATAAACCAGAAAGTTGTTTAGAAAATGACAATTACAAATTATATTTTGATCGCACAGTTTTAACTGACATTCACATTCAGCATAACAGACCAGACATTATTATTTTAAATAAACAACAAAAGCAAGCATATCTTTTAGATATAGCTGTTCCAAATTCACACAATATAACACAGACATATAATACAAAAATTAATAAAAATTTAGAACTCTCCGTTGCGATGAGAAATCTTTGGTGTTTAGAAAAAATTTCGATTTTACCATTTATAATTTCAGCAACAGGAATAGTACCGCAATCTCGTTTTAAAAATTTAAAAATTTTGGACTTAGAGAACACATTGGTGGTTGAAATTCAAAAAGGTATATTATTATACTCATGTCACATCGTGAGGAAATTCCTTAACATTGACACAGAACATAAAACACAAAAAAGTCAAAATGTGGAGGCGAGACGCCGGTAATTATGTTGATAAGCACTGCACTATTACTTGATAGTATTATCCGTAATAGTGTATGTACTCCGGCAAAATTGCCGTGCCGCCGGGATACGAGATCCAAAAAATTTAGTGTGTCAGGCTTTATCAAACCATGAAAAATTCAACTATAAAAGGCTTGTTAATAGTTGACTCATTCATATCAATGGACATAAAAATAGGCCAAAATTGACTCGGTAGAGCTTTTATATAAAGGAAGCCCATCAATGTTTAAAGACAATTTCAAACAAATTTCACTCTTACATTTTTGGAAAAATGTACTTTCAAGTTCTAGAATATATCGCAAATTATTTTCAACACCAATGTGTGAATATTGTCCATCTGATACATTAATAACTTCGCAATTCATTGGTACTTATATTAGAGTTCTAACATCCTTTGGGAAATCATAGCCTTCTTCTTGAAGCAAATGCAACAATTCGTTCATTGCTTTTTGTGACAAACTACTTCAATACTTTAAGAACCATTTTTTTTATTTGCTGAGTGAAGTCTTGTTTTTTTGGCTCCGACAAATTAATTTCATTAAGTGGATTGCCTATTGTTGATCCCAAACACGACGTAGCAGTTAGAGGAGCAGTACAAACGGCGTCCAAATAAAATTCACCAATATTGTTTTTTTCTAACTGAATTTGTGGCGATGCTACTTCCTGACAAGCTGACGTACTCGAACCACTGTTATGGTTTAAATTGTTCACTCCAACTAACACATTCTTACTTGCAGGTAGCTTTGATGTCTCTTTGGCAATGATTCTGTGAATATGCCGTTTTGTTTTAAAAAATCGTTTATTGGTATCCATAATTGTGGTTAATACTTAGGAATACCTATGCAGTAAATGTACTAATTTTTAGTTACACAATTTGAGGCACTATTCACAATAACATCGTTGACAAAATCTCTTGATATCAACGTTATTAATTCTAATCTTAGAAATCCAACCTTTACTCTTATTTGATATCAACGTTATTAATTCTAACCTTAGAAATCCAACATTTACTCTTATTTGACAGTACCTCGGAGATAACATACTTAACTTCCTCTTCAGTATCTTCTGTGTCGACTTCTTGAACTCTTTTTGTGTTCTTCTTGTTTTCGTTACTTGCATTTTCTCCTTTTCTGGTGTTTTTCTTCCTGCATGCCACTGAGAAATGGTTCATACCCCCGCATGATAAACAATTTTTCCCAAACGCTGGACACTTCTTTGCTTCATGTTTCCTGTTGCATCTTGTACACATGATCAGATGTTGTTCTCTTTTTTCTGGTAAGTACCTTCTTGATTGTTTCAACTTGGGACGACGTATTTTGAAGTCTCTTCACTTGTCGCTCACTGTGTTCTGCAGTCAGGCAATATTCAATGCAATCCTTCAGCGATAAGTTTGGTTCTCTTAGCAAACGTTTCTGCAGATTCTTGTCTTGAATGCCAAATACGATTCTGTCTCTTATGAGCCCCTCATTTAATATTCCAAATTCACACGTTGACGCTTTGTTTCTTAGCTCTTTGAGAAATGATTCGAATGTCTCACCGTCACGTTGTACTACGCTGTTGAAATTGAACCTTTCTATGATCACATTCTTGATTGGACTACAGTATTCTTTAAACTTCTTTACAACCAAGTTGAACTTTTTCTTGTCATCTGCATCTGCCCACGTAAAGTTGTTGAATCTTTCCAGGCCGTCTTCTCCAATTAGATTTATCAATAGAGCTATTTTCCTCTTGTCTGGCGCTTCCTCCAAATCAGCTGCACTTAAATATGTCTCAAAACTTTGTTACCATTTGCGCCAACTCACATTTACGTTTCCTTTTATTTTGAGCGTTGTCGGTTTGTTTACTCCTTCCATTTTCTTGTGTTCTTCGCGAATCACTACTTTGGGCAGAGTGTAACACCCTCGATGCAACCTCGGATTGAGTTCTTCCTTACGATTACCTAGTGTTTTTTTTTTTGTTGGCCAACAAATGTATCCTCGCTCATCGGCTTTCTTGGCTCACTTTTCTGTGTTGTTTACTTCTGACACCATGTTATATACTGATTTAGAATGATGGCTTTTGTATTTTTAAGTATTTATTTAACTAAAGATAACAGATTGACAATGCAGGTATCGTGTATTGTAGTTTCAATTTGGTTGTAGGTCGTAAAATTTTATTGGATATTATGAGCGATTAACGGGCACAATGGTTTGGTTTGAAAAGGTTGGGAAGCGGCGCGTGCCGTTTGCCGTACAATGCAAATATACCAAATGTACAATACAACCCTGCTTAAAATATTACCTGCTAGTGGTAAACTAGGATTTATAAGCCCCGCAAGATCTTTAACTTAAAGTACCATAAAATTTTACGAGCTACAACCAAATTTAAACTACAGTACCTCTTGAGAAAGCTGACGCCATCTCAGTTCTTTATGTGACAACTTAATAACAGTAATGTAAGATTTATTTTACAAAAAGAATAAAAAAAAACTCATAACACATTTAAAATCATCCAACAGGACAATTACATATTTAATTAACAGCCGTGTGCTCCAGGCAACAGTCAGCCAGAAAGTGGTGAATGTTGACAGGCGGCGGTGACTCAGTACGTCTAGAGCTCTAGAACGTGTCCTTTTTTAAAACATAGGATCTCGTTCCTAACACTAAAGTAACTAAACTAATTTAAAATATGACAGACTCCAAACATTATTCCAGTGGCATCTTACTCCAGTTTGGAAATAAAAAATACCAGCTGCAGGGCCAGCACCACAGCCAATATACAAAGTCTCAAGGAAATGTTGAAAATGATAGCCTTGAGCTTCGATGCACATTGAAAGTGCAGGCCAGAGATCTCGATGGATCAACCTATGATCAAAAAATTGCCACAAATAACGAAGAGTCTCCTGTGCTGTAGCCCCGTCTTATTGAAAATATAAATTGGTGAAGTTCTTAACACACGTGCATCATGTACGCGCCTGGGCCTTGCATATGCCTTACATATGCCTTGCAGCGCCACAGAGAAAAACTTCTTTTTGTTGTAATAATAATTTCCATCAATTGTAGGTTTTTCAATGGGTATATGGCACCCATCGATGGCTCCCAGAACCCTTGGAAAAGCCTTCTTTTCTAAAAAAGTTGTGGTTATGTCTGTCATTTTGCTCTTCAACAGAAGGCCACTTGATAAACTTTGGACACAAAACTATATTTATTAAAAATATTTTTTGAAGCGAGAATAAAACTGTTGATTTTGGAACCCCAAACTGTCGACCAACTGAGCGATAGCTATTAGGAGTTGATAAAATGGACAGGGCTATCAATAACGCTTTTTTTTAATGATATTCGCTCCTTTCCCTTTCTAATGTCTTCTTCAACAAGACGCACATACTCGTAATGATCTCCAAGGAACTGTAATATTCTATGAAATGTTTTGGGTACATTCTATAATCTTCTCTAAAGGAAGATCGTGATAGAGCTTGAATTACTTCAATATAATTTTCGACTCTTGGCTTACTATCATTTGTACAACTGAAATTTAATATATTAGGTAAACTAGGTACTGGATACTTGTAGCAACTATCAAGTTAAGACTCCGACTTACTGTTTAATTACTTCTTGTAATATTTCCGGGTCTAACATTGGTTCAATTGCCACCATGTGTTTTAAACATTGGGTACGTTGTATTGTCGCATAAACGTCAAAATTTTGGTACGTGCCACTTTTTTAAATTTTAACAAGGACTGATACAATTTGCTGGCAGTAGGTGACAGTGCTTTTTTTTCGAGATTTGAAAGTCTCGAACTTCCTGCTTTGTAACAAGGTGGGAGTTTCAGGAGTTTGTAAGCTGACGGAAGGGATTACTTCATCTTGCAGATGACATAGTTGGTCTTTTGATGTTTGCTCTAAAAAAGCAAAATGTATACATGACATTTTATGTAAATATCATTAAACTTACTGTATGGAATTCTTAAAGTGGGTAGAGCCGTATTTTTCAATTTATTATTTGCAACGAAGTAATGATTCTCGAAGTGCAGACCGCATATAGTGTGGTGATTGGTGTAAATGACTTCATTTTGAAGTTATTTATACAGTAATTTGCAATTTGTTTGCAAAAGTGTATTAAAGTTTGGGGCAGGAAATAAATTCAATTTCGTAGTATAGTCCATTTTTTATTATAGTCCGATGAGCTTAGTCCGAATCAAGAAGTCGACATGACCTGCGTCTGCTTTCGACATTTGACAGCAGTGCATGGTGCTACCAATATTTGATAACTATTTATCAACTAATAAGTAAAATATATTAAAAGTTGTTGAAAACGACGCTGTAACGAAGTTACTTAGGAAACGCTCCCGGTGGCGGAAAAATTTCGTTCTTTCTCCGAGCCGGGCCAGAAAATTAGCGCGGAGCCGACTACCTCAACCGTGTCCACCGAATCCGCCCCGGAACCCGTGTTTCTTCCGGCCGACAATACCCGGACTCCGCGCTGAACAGAGCTCTCCCACCGCCACAGCCGCGAGTCAACGGCCGCGCGCAGCCATCGAGGCAATAAAAGGCCCGCGCAGAGCCTGCAGAGGACAATTCCATTCCGAGCACCTTCCGACTCCGATCCCAAGTCCGACCATCCACCTGACTCCTAGCACTAGCTCCGAACCGGCTCCCAATACACCTCCGACTCCGCTTCCGACCCCTGACTTCCGACCCGTTCGCTCCCCTAGTAAGCGAACCAGGTCATCCCCTGTTTCCGGCCCGTTCGCTCCCCTAGTGAGCGAACCAGGTCATCCCGCTCATCCTGTGTTTCCGGCCCGTTCGCTCCCCTAGTGAGCGAACCAGGTCATCCCCTGTTTCCGGCCCGTTCGCTCCCCTAGTGAGCGAACCAGGTCATCCCGCTCATCCCCTGTTTCCGGCCCGTTCGCTCCCCTAGTGAGCGAACCAGGTCATCCCGCTCATCCCTTGTCTCCGGCCCGTTCGCTCCCCTAGTGAGCGAACCAGGCCTCCCCCAATCCCCCCGGATCCCGTCACACCCCCGCAGCCCCGTCACACCCCGACCGGTTCTCTCGCCACGCCGCCAAGAGGAAGCACGCCGCCAAGAGGAAGTTCCAGGGCCGACCGACGTAAGTACGAACACCCTCTTATCTTCCTTGCCGCCGAGGACATCCCCCAGGTCACGGGCACCATCCCCGGAGGATCTCGCCTTCACCAAGTGGTCCCCCTTGTACATAGTGTAAATAAAGGTTTTGCGACGACTGTTTGTTTGCTTCCTCCCCTTACCCCGCGCCCTGACAGCTGACCCCTGGACGCCGTCACTCCGCAGAGCTACCCCGGCCGTGTGGCGTCCCACCACAGCCGAAAAAGGGACTGGCGCTCGAGGCATACCGCGACCGACCGGCGTCAAATTGCATCCCGTGACGTCACCACCGGAAGTGATCGTCACAACACTAACAACTAGATTTGGACTGTCTTTCTTTCTTCCTCGATTTTGTTTCGGCAATGCCACGTAAGGTCACTGCCCTTACACGCTAATAAGAAATTTGTTATAGTAATTTCAAGGCGATCTTCATTTACCAGGCCATGACACTGACCAAAGACAGTGTGCTATGGAATGGCCTACCACAGTCTGGCAACATTCCTTCTCCAACATTTGGTGAAAAAATTCGAAATCCACTAAACCTGTCATTGAATTCGCATTTGTCAAATATGAGTGATCTAATTTTGCGACAGTTCAAAAATGCATTATCGCATTGTAATATACAGTTTAAATCCACCTTGGGGACAGTAAAATAACGGTGTTCATTACTGATAATATTTCAGATGTTCTGCTGTGTTCCGGGCTATTGAAACTGTTTGGTTATAAACTAACGCGAGGTGGGCATTTCCAACTTAAATATGTATAACAATTTTGTTCTCCCCATTGCCTAAATCCCACCCCATTTCTTGTAACTTGCTTCCCAGTCTCATTACAATATTCCTTTTTAAAGCCAAAAGATTTTGCCCAGTGATTGTGTGGTCATTACTAATTTTGATTATTTCTTCCCAAAATGTAATTTTTTCGCAATTAGAAGTTATTGGCACCGCGTTTGGTAGAAGTCGTTTCATTTTGTCCCCATTTATATCTGTTCCCCTAAAATATTTAGCACAAGCATGGCTGCTTTTGCGATTTCTTCATTCGCATCTTGCTCTAATCGCACATGTCAAAGCGAGATGCATAGTGGGACGGACTTAATAAAATACGTACAAAAATCCAATAGCTTGTTCTACATTATGTTGAAAAGAGATAGCAATATAACAGTTGCTCTGCTTATTAATTGATCCATCGGACTATAACTAAAAAATGGACTATACATTATAATTTATTTAAAACATACTTATTTTATTCGTTTTCACTCTCATCAGTATCAATACTTAAATTTATAATTAAGGCACTAACAAATTTTGAGCGATAAGTTTCTTCAATTTTTAAAACATGGTTTATACAATCACTCCATAATGTATGATCTATTTTATTAACCTCGTTCTCGATAAGTGTTATGGTTTCTACACTAAATTTTGAATTAGTATTATTGTTTCTTATATTTCTTTTTAAAGTCGCCCAAACTAATTCAATGGGATTAAAACAACAATGATAAGGAGGTAATCTAACGATTTTATTGCCCATTTCTTCTGCTAACGTATCTATTTGGTACATTTTTTTAAAACTAAAAGCCTTTATAACTTCCAGTAACTGTTTTTTTGAATAATTTTCTTCAAAAAATATGTCTTTTATAAAGAAATTCGACAATTTCACATTTTTTACTATTACTGTTGGGAATTTTCTCTGACATTACCGAATGATAGCTTGCGTTGTCTAACACAATGACGCTATTAGGTTCAATGTTTGCCAAAAGAGTGTCCTTAAACCAATTATAAAATAAATTTCCAGACATATCTTCATGGTAGTCAAAATTTGCGTCTTTTATTGCTTTTGCCGATAAGAGGAAGCCATTCGGAACCCACCCAAACTTAGAACCAGCATGCAATATAATAATGCGTTTTCCTGTTCCTGGTTTGACATCCAAAACGCATTTTTTAGCACCGTTGACCCATCCTTTTTTGACAACATCATGACTATCGTACCATGTTTCATCGAGAAAGTATAGTTTTATTTTCTTCTCTACATTTTTTAATTTCTACTAAATAATCATAACGCCATTTTTTAATTCGCGGAGATTCCATGATAACCTGTCTCTTATCAATCGTCTTGTAATGGAACCCAATTACCTACTTGTAAAAATTTTTGCAAAGTTTCTACAGAAAATTCAAATCCAATTCTTTGTTCAGATATTAATTTATCTTTCAAACTTTTCACTGTCGGAACTATTTTCTTTTCTAGCATTTCATATATTGCATATCTTACACTGTGAGCATCTTTAGCAATTATTTACTTGTTATAATGATGCACATTCAAAACAATATTGTTAGCTTCTACTGGTAAATGAAGGCGCTGAGTTGTATGTTCGTCTTCACCCTCTGTTGAAGATGCAGATCGCATTTCTTCATCAACAATGTCACCCTCGGCTTGATAGAATTCTAAAAAAAAGGTACCTAATTTATTATCAAGTTTTTATAAGACACCATTTTGTCGCACGCGTTTGTTACAAAGCAAAGAAGTGCGAGAATAGTATATTATGATACAAGTTTATAAGGAAGCCTTAAGAGTACGACTCGTAGCGGAGTGCTTTTAACGTCGCAAGTGCTTTAAAGGCCCTTATAAACGCGATAAGACGTAAACGACCCGGTTCTCAATTATGGAAAATTTAAAACAACGCGTTGTTTACAAGCACAATTAGCTGGTTGTCCTGGTATCGAGCAAATTGTTTCAGTCTTGTTGCTTTGATTTTGAATTAAAACTATTGAAACTGACATTTAACAATTATCAAAATATATTTTTGTAAATGTCAAATTTGACGTTTTTGCCTAAAATTGATTTTTTAAATTAATAATTCGCAGCCGTAGATAAAATGTTGTACATAACACGTGGGCTAAAGCATATTACAGGAAACTCGTGTGTTACAGATGAACTCGGGCTAAATAAATTTTACAATTTTTTTCAAAATTGCTATGACAATTCGAAGTACATACTATCAGGACACATAAAAGTATTCATAGCATTACTTATAAAATCATCTACACTTAACCTATTTTCTAAAATGTCTTCTTCATGTCCTCTAAATCCATATTAAATATACAACAATCATATAATGATAATGTTGGATATACTAAAATGTTAACTATTCTCTTAATTTCGTAAATCTAGTTAAAACTGTAGCTTCATCTGGAACCTCGTGTACTGCTTTGTTACAATTAGCGCATATTGCATAATACTGTTTTATTTTGTGTAAAACAGCACCTAAAAAATAATATAAGCTGGCCTGCACTGCGCTGGACAAATTAAGAGATGAATAAAATTCATCTTCCTCTTTTGTAGCTCGTGCACTACAGTGGTTTCTATTGTTACCAGTTCTTTGTTTTCTTTTAACTGACTACAGTATTTAATAATTAAATTACGCTCATCATTTTGATAACTAGTGCTTTTGGAATGACTTTCAACAACAACAACAACAGACTAATCGTAAGCTGACTTTAAACATGTGGGCATCTGGAACAGATTGTCGCGACCTTATGGATAAAAATGTATTTTCCAGACAATCTTGTGTGAGTCTCCCCAACATAACAAAATCAAAGTTTTCTACTTCGAAGTATATTTTTTGGAAATCCAATGCTAACTTTGTTGGCAATAATATTCCACTTTGAAATGGTAGCCACTTGTTGTTGACGGTCATCTTCATAATACAGGTAACATCTTGGACGGATTTCGAGCAAATGATTTTGTCGTCATAATTTTCCTTATTTTTCATCGATATGGCCAAACTTGGATACCGACATGTCAATAATCGGAACCATCTATGAAACAGTTGTAAAAACCATGCAGTCGTTGTGTTTTTCACTATTTTTTTTTAATGAAATATAATACAGGAGACTAGCCGCAATATCATGAATCAATGCAGTGCAGTACTTAGAGAAACATTCATTTTATCAAAGTGTATTGGTCTGATTACCTTCTCCTTCAAGTGGGGACATAATTTTACCACATCATCTTTTTCAAGCTGATAAAGTCCTTTGATGGGTTCAATAGAAACGATGTTATACTGCAGCTTATGTTTCTTCACAATGGAATCTCCCAAAATAAAACTATAACCTTTTGTTAGCGCTGCTGCTATATTTATATAAATATGCACAGGATCTGGTACAACCGAAAGTCGTTCATTGCTAAGACACGGATGTGGAATGGAATTGCTAATAACACTGGGCCCTATCACGACACCCTTATTGAGTTTAATCATGACTCTAATTACCTTGATGATGAATTCATCTCTTTCTGTCACGTTATAATTCCATAAATCTATATCGTTTTATGTTTACTTTAATCACGATTTTAGTTATTGGCAACTTCAAAAACGGTGTCGTGATACGGCCCACTGTGTTTTCCAGCAACACAGCTCCTATTTTGAGGCCCCATGTCGGATACAATTGCACGCACTGTTATGCCAATTTCATGAGCTTTCATTATTACCTTCAAACATTCATAAGCTTCCAAAGAGTTATATGAATTGGCCGTAAAATTATAAGCAACTATTTGCTTCAATCTGGGAGAAACGCCAGCCATCATATATGTACACTAAAGCATGGGAGGCATACCTACTCATTCGAGTTCTCATGTGATGATTGAAGTGTTGGTCTACCAATCACTCTGGATAGGCTACTGTCTAACTGCAAACCAGGTGTGATGCTCATCTCCTTTTTAACATTACTAACGTGGTAAATAGTTATTTGTGTATTAAGAGCGCAAAGTGATACATTGTCGATTGAGAGATTGTTTTCTCGAAATCGACAATGGACATTTGCGCTCGCAATATACACAACATTTTTTTCTACAATTGCAACTATGACTACTACATATTATTTTATTTGGAGTAAATCAATGTAATACTTTATTAAAATCAGAAACTAATTATTCGCAATAATGACATTAAAAGTACAGTTAGGGACACGCAATTTCGGACATTATTTTTCTGTCAGTTCAAAAAATTGCAATATAAATTACTCTTTATTGTCAACGTGCCCTTCAAAAATTCGAATTTTGAAATTTATTTTCTGTTCAACGTCAATCGCATGTCAATCAAAATCGTCGCAAATGGTAAAATTGAGGTTAATAATGTAAGGCCTATTTTATATTTTTTGACAGTATAATGACAGTGATGCCCGAAATTCCGTGTCTCTAACTGTACAATGATTACAGTTTTTGAAAAGTAATCCGTGCTCTGGAAGTGTGTATTCTGTTTTTTTTTGCTGCACTTACAATTTCGGGAGGTGTACACGAAAACGCTTCCTTAACAGTTTCCCTTCCGTCTACAGGATTTTGAGCAATGTTTTTTGTAAAAACACAAAGAACATCGACACAAACTGACACAACAATTCTTTCTGTTTATTCCTTGTCATTAGTTACAATAATCACTGGACATCTGATTTTAACAAAAAATTCGGAGAGCGAGCGTTTAGAAAGAATACATTAGTACTAACTTTTTCTTGCATATTGCTTTAATAAAGGCGGCAATCATTTTTTAGGTTAAATTTAATATTAGTTACAAAAAAAGTTGTAAATATATGATTTTGATACTTACATTCATTAGTTGCCTTATCACATGGTTTCAATAATCTAAAGCTTCTACTTTGTATGCCAATAACACTTTCATTTTGACTGGACATCATTCTTCACTGCTGAATAATAACAATAACTCAGACAACAGACAAGACTTTGGCATACAAGATAAGTCGACATATAGAACGCTGTTAGCCATCATTTTAATAAAATATCTATTGACAAAAAGGGATAAGTATACATATTCCTGTTTGTCAAACCTCAACTAACTTTTTATCACTTAAGAAATGGTACAACTAGACATAACGTCTTTTGCTAAATTGAAGCCAATGACATTGCATGAATCTTGGTGTCACAATAAGGATAAGTAACACTTTTTTCTTCTTGCAAATTACGAGTTTCCTGGAAGACATGGAGATATCCCCTTTTGCCAGTAGATGCCCCTAGGATTTTCGAACGTTGAATTTTAATAAAATCAATGTTGGAATAAGTAGACTTATCACCATTTGCTTTCGCACCACAGATTTATTTTAGGCAGCCATTCAATTGAGCATTTAGCAGTTGTTGCTTCTTGAGCCGCAATTCAACTTGAAGCACTTCTTTCCTTAATTCATGCTCTTCCAGAAATGTTTCTATCTGAAGTTTCATAAAGTCTAATTTGGCCTGCATAACTTCTTCATACAATTACGATTTTGTGGTAGCTAATGTTTTTGTTTCTGTAAATAATATAAATGGAAACTATTTATTTTTGAGAAACATTGTCATGTCAAACTTACTTTTATATTTATTTCCAGATTCCTTTCTTCAATTAGAATTAGGTTTTAGTTTTTTTTCAACTGGTTGTTGCAACATAAACTGCTTCATGGATACTGATAGGGGCTTGTAATTGGGCTTTAAGCCTGTTAGCTCACTAACCAATTATAATAATAATAATAATCATAACATCACAGATGAATATTGGGACCAACTTTGCTTTGCCCCTAAAAACTAATTTATATTCATGTACATTTTATGGAAATCTACCTATATTACCACAAGGGTTCCTTATTGTATTTATAATAATCTCATCAGCTTGGCTTGTTTGATCTCCTCAACAAATGGGACTTCTGTGAGTTCATCTAACATGTGTTTATTCACATCTTCCTCTGGATCTGAAATAAGTTTAATGATAATAATTAACAGGGTAAAAGTAAATCCTGCATATCATACGATTATCTTCATAGTCATCGTCATCTATAGCTACTAGCCCTTCCACACAAGTAGCTCCCATAAGCTCCTTAGGCATCTCTAAATCTAAACTTGTTATTTTATTCGGACTTGGAGGTCCTCCACCTGTACGCAAAGTTGTTTTTTTCTCATCAAAAATTTTTTTGCAATCTTTTTTCATATTACGAAACTTTGTTCTCAGGGACTCTGCACTGCGGAAAGTGCTGGACTTGCTGTTAAATTGGTGTTCAATCTACGTCCAGATGTTGCTCTTCATCTCCCGCATCGTTTGGCCATTTTTTTTGTTTTCGATAACGTCGTTATGTTTCCCCACTAATGCCATCAGCAAGTCGGTCTCTTCGCCCGTAAAATTGCTGCCTTTTTTCTTGTCACCTCTAGATGCCATCCCTTGCTTGATACACTATCACAATCACCACTAAATGCTAACTAGAACAATTAACACTTGTGTTAATTACAACGGCGCACAGACGGTGAAAGTTAGTCAAAATTATTTACCTTCATTTTGCCATTCCTAACGTAATTTTTAACCATTTTAGTAGTATTTATTGTTTACAATGTATTGTTAGAATAGAAACAAATAACCAAAACAATGTAAATAAAGAACATAATTTTATCACATATTATATCCCAAGTGCAACATTTTTTATCGCCAATTTTTTTGCTAATGAACGAAAACAAACATAAATGAGGTCTGAAGACCTCGACTTCGTCTCGTGCTCTTATTTTCTAATAATTGGTCTTCTGATCGAATAATTTATGGATGTTTGAGTTCATTAGCAAAAAAATTGCCGATATTTAATTTTGCACCAAGGGTATACGGCTGATTATTTCCTGAATAGAATGAAACCAAACGCATTATTTCCAATCTTTTTTATTCAAAATAATTAAAAAAAAAAAAAAAAACAGGTACCGATATTTTTTTATCAGATTATTGCACATGTGCATTTTAGAGAAATTTTATCGGGTTATTTTTTGTTTTTTCGTTTTGATTGATCAATATTTGTCACGCAATTGCTTGCTAAAGACATCCAGGAATAATAATCAGTGTAATTATTATTTCACAATAGAGATGAGCGATCCGGTGATTTTTCAAAAACGTCGTTCCTGGTGACCGTGATTTCTGAGTCACCGTGATTTCAAACAGTCACTGATCACGACTAATTTTTACAGGAAATCGTTATCCCTAAATCACTTAATACACATGATGCAGTTACTTTAGTTGCAGTTATTTTAAGCTGTTTATAAATTATAATTTAAAAGATAATTATTAATTTATTAATGTATTATTACACTCTGGCTTATCATGAACAGAACAGGTACGTTATCACTCCAGATTTAGCTTGGCAAAAATTGCTACCTTTCAGTGAGATAGCTTTTGTTTTGTAATAGTGCCAGATGGTAATAACATTTCAGATTACAGAATTCTGTAAGGAAAAATAGGAAAATGCTAAAGTTACAATTTCTATTTTGTTGTGTATAGGGTAACTGCATAATAACCAGGGATTTAAGAATTTAAGAAAATATGTAGTGAAATCACTAATCACGGTTACTCGTGATTTCCGAGTCACGGTGATAAAATCACCGGTAGTGAAATATCGCTCATCTCTGTTTCACAATATTCTGTTTTTTGTTCGACACTGTCAGAATTTGAGAAATTTCTCCTGTGTGACCGGATTTTCATAAATGTCACAACTTGTCAGAACGAACCGTCAAGCTAATTTTAAAGATTTTAAGCGATTTGGAACCTTTAATGGGCTCGTCGAACAAAAAAATTCACAGATCTCGAAATCCTTGCAACCATCGGAGGGTGTTGAAAACGAACACGATATATGTATAATGAACACTGTTTATTACAATTTTATAAATAACAATACCAAATACAAACAAAAAAAACAATGGAATTATAAATGTTAAATGGATAAACAAATTAAATAAGCGAATATATAATTAACAGGGTGCAGGATTTATTATCATCCAAAAAAAAAACATATTTTCATTATGGAAAATCACCTAAAATATCAACCTAAGGAACTAAATACATGACATAAAATTATAGGGGTACCATCGGCTGCATAGAAATTACATAAAAACGAAACACGAAAAATTAAATAAAAAAAGATTGAAGGTGCACACACACACAAAAAAGGATCAATGTACAATGTGAATGCAAACGTACCTACATAATACGGATAATTTACCAATTGCTCGTATTTAAAATTTGTCCATGAAATGTCCCGCGATTGTTATCCACAGTCTCATCATCACCATCGCTGGAAGATGATGAATGAGAGCCAGCAATGACGTAGGGTGAATTTTTGGGAATAATAAATGATGAGCGAAGCCGCTCATTATCAACAATTGCGGCGCGTTCGTAAAACATAGCTTCAAGAGACATATCCAACGTAAAACCTGATCGCGTTATTTTAAATCCATGTACTTGAACAAACATCATTGTATGTAGATGTGCCGGCGTCACCAATTTTTTCCATTTATGCATTTGGGTTTGTTTGTCTTTTATCTCTCCCAGAGGAACGGAAATTGTGCTCGGTATTGAATTGGTATTAAAGACCCGAAACCCAAACACGCCAGGCTGTTGTTTCCCATTAATACTCTTTGTAGCATTTAATTGTTTATTGTGGAATAATTGCAAAGTGGCAGGCACATTTTTAATAGCAAACGTCTCAAACGCGGAACAAAAAGCATTATTTTGAGCTAACGACTTCAAATCGTTAACAAAATGCTCGATAAATGCTTTCATAAGTTCACTACTCTCTATATTCCATCAGTAGTCCACCGTTGGCACTAACATTGCGACGCGATGTTTGACTTGCAAAGCTTTAATGTCGTGAATGACCGTGCGTTGGGTAAAATTTTCAGAATTTGTTATAAACATACCGTAGGCATTCGTAACCAGAAACAGTACCGGCGGACGCTTATATTGAAACTGACAATAATTTAGTTTATTTGTTGGAGATTTTCGAAATTTAAATTTTTTTTCGCGCAGATTGGTAGCCGTTCTGACGGGATCCATGTGTTGGTTGGCGGTGCGATACGAATCGAAAAACTTAACTTAATATGTTTCAATTCCCGTTCTTTACTGTCTTCATCACAGATGGTTTCAGCGCGATGGAATAAAGTTTTCATCAAGGATCTTTTCTGTTGTGGGTGATGGTGAGATTGCGCATTGAGGTATCTGTCAGAATGTGTTTTCTTTCTATAAACTGTGTGACGAAGCTGGTCTTTGTCCCGTGTCACCAACACATCCAAAAAAGGTATCTGGTTGTTCTCTTCTATTTCCATCGTAAATTTTATGGATGAATGGAGGCTGTTCAGGTGGTTCAAGAATTGATCTAATAATTCACGTCCATGTGGCCATACAACAAATGTGTCATCCACGTACCGTTTCCAAAGTTTCGGCTTAAGTGGAGCTAACTCAAGGGCTTCTTGTTCGAAAGTTTCCATGAATAAGTTGGCTATGACAGGAGATAGTGGGGATCCCATTGCTGCTCCTGCCTTCTGTTCGTAGTAATTTCCTTTCCATAGGAAGTATGTTGATGTTAGGCAAAACCGTACCAATTCTGGAATATCTTCCCGTAGTCCTTGTGTTATCAAATTTTGTTTGATTATTTCGACTGAGTCTTCGACGGGTACGCTTTTTTTTTTTTAATAGAAGTGTACTTCAATTATTGGTTTTAAGTATGAAAAGTAACTAAATTAAAAAAAAAATTCAATTTGTATATATCGCTGTTATCATCTTCGTCACGGTCAATATTGTTGGTCTATGACAGAAAATGATTCATAAAACGGGACATTTTCTTGTCCTGTAGTATTTTTCTTGCGAAAATAACGATTTCTAACTGGAAAATTTCAGTCATTATAAATAATAATCAATAAATTAATTAAATAAACAATGAGCGGTAATTTTTAACCTATAAAGGTTTTATAGTAGTTTATTTGACGAGTTTGTGTGTTTCACTCGCGTTTTAAAATGGACCACGCGTGCCAAAAAAGGCCCAATTTACACACGAACGAGTTGAATACAACGTTTTTTTGTTCGACGAGCCCCTTAAAGGCTCCAAATCGCTTAAAACCTTTAAAATTAGCTTGACGTTTCGTTTTGACAAGTTGTCACATTTATCAAAATCCGTTCACATAGGAGAAAATTCTCAAATTCTGACAGTGTCGAACAAAAAATATATTTTATTTATAACACAAAAAAAATCTCGTTCAAATCCGAGCTCTTGCTGCCGGTTCCGAAATAAAAATGTAACGTTACTCCACTATAACTACAGTGTTAACAAGTTCAAATTGTGGCACCAATGTCCACTTCTTAACACCCCCCCTCAATTTGAATTTCCCTAGGATGTTTACATGTCAAGGTTGTCAAACTCCTAACCTAACAATTTTATCTATTTACAGATTTACAAATGTACAATTTATCCAGGCCTAACACCTATTTCAGCACGAAGTTTATTAAATTGGTTCATTCCCAAAGGTTTAGTGAGGATGTCGGCTTTCTGATCTTCAGATTGTATGTAGCGTACTTTTCTTGATACAAATCCCTCAGCAAGCTGTACTTAACGTCCACGTGTTTCAGCCGTTGGTGTTCCCACTTTCGTAGTGTATGGATGCAGGACTGGTTGTCTTCATAAATCACAACTGGCTCATGTACATCGATGCTCAAATCTGTTGCAAGATTTGTTAGCTACAAAAATTCTGTGGTGGCTGTTGCAAGTGCCACATACTCCGCCTCGGTGGAGGACAAGGCGACGGTAGTCTGTTTTTTTGTTGCCCAAAAAACTTCAATGAGAAAGCCCGAGGTGGATCTTCGATCAGCCCCTCCAGCCCAGTCTGAGTCAGCATAACAGGTTAGCGCTGGACACTCACTTCTCGGATAGAAAAGACCATGACTTGCTGAAGGTATCTCAGAATTGTCTTCAATCCAATCCAGTGACTGTGCTTCGGTTCGCTCTGAAAGCGACTGTAATAATTTACGGCTGTGCTAATGTCTGGTCTTGTGTTCAGCATCAGGAACATGAGGCTTCCAACTAATTCACGGTAGAGCTTCTCTGGGACGTCTTCGTCCTTTTCTTCACTTTCAATTGCAGGTTTCAGCACCATGGGAGTTTTAACTGGTTTACATTCTTCAAGTGTCCACGTTTCATTTTCTTTTAACACCGTCATTTCTTCATGAATTGCTGGCTGCCAATCTTCTTCATCAGGTCTTCCCTCTAACTCTTTACCTATACGTCACCGGTACACTTTCGACACATGCACCTAGAGCAATCATAGAAGTGTCGTAGTCTTCTAACTGCTTAGGAGGCCTTCTCTTACGACTGCTGCGTTGACACTCGTTGGCTTTTTCTTCAGCAATCTCTTCAGTTTCAGTGTCATCTTCAAACCTTTCTTTTTCATCTGTCTCTTTTTCGACTTGCTCTTCTTCGACTTGCCCTTTTTGTCGTTTTTCCGAAGCTCTACCAAACGATCTCTCTTTTCCTTTTTCACTTGTTCCTTATCTCCTTTTTGAATTACAACCTTGGCGGAATACAGCTCCGTCACTAGTTCAAGAAGGTCTTTTTCGTCCAGCAGCGCTTCCATCCGACACTTCCAGTTACTGAAGTTTCTTCCGTCAAACAAAGGGACCCTGTTTTTGTCGTCTGCCATTTTGTCCTCGTTACAAGGACCAAAACCAAAACGTTGTTTTTTTCGTTCTTCAGTGAAGAAAGGCTTCTTCAAATAAATTTTTTGTTCTTGTTACGCAGGGCCCATAACCTGATACAATCAGGTCAGCGTCGAAGAGTTTAACAGTTTATTTTGAACAAAAGAAAAAATGTTGTGATAGTAGAGTTACAAAATAATAGGTACGTGTTACCACTTCGATGGTTGAAACGGCAAAAGGAATCAGTCTTACATTCAAAGAAAAGTGAAAACGGCGCTTTCTGCTTATGCGCACTTAGATGTTAAAAGTCCCTAACTACAGTGTTAACAAGTTCAAATTGTGGCACCAATGTCCACTTCTTAATAATATGGAAAATTAAATTAAAAATTGGAAAGAGAATTACTAAGCATATGCGTGTTTGTTGGAAACATTTTGTAGATGAAGATTTTATTCCACTAATTTGGACGCACTGTCCACTTGTTTGATAGTTTCGAGGTTAGGTATGTAGCACAGCAATAAATGTTCAACTATAAAACAGCTTCCCCCGCGACGTATATTATTATTAACTTACAACAGAACTTAGAAATTATAGTCATTTTCAATGACATCCGTGCTTTCAATATGATAGTATGTTGGCATCATTTGCTGTTTCAATTTAGTAATGTTGAATTTCCTAATTTAGCAATTTACTTTGATGCGGCTAAAGTTACATTCACAACCTCATAATTAGTATTAATACTAACTTATTGTACTTTCAATTAAACGAAAAAATTTAGTTATATACATTTACATGTGATCATTCACAACCATCGAATGAATAATTAGTAATTTGAATTAGTGGCAAAAGCTTGCAAACTCCAAACTTCGGCGTTAAATTAATCTGTAAATTAGACCTGACGCAAGCGCAGTTAAAACGGACAAATGTGACAGAAGATTTCAGGTTACTAAGTTAGGTTAAGTTGTTTTAGTGTTTGCGCAGAATGAGTGGTGCCATTAGGAGAAGAAACCGTACTGCGCTCGCCGGTTTAGCTATAGTTAGTTATTTTTACATCTGGTTGAAGAAATACAATAAGAAACAAAAACGGCGTTGGTGGATGCGACAAGTTAATCAAAACCGACGTCAGCAAGGGGACCACCACAATTTAATTCAGGAAATGCGGCTAGGTGATCCCGACATGTTTTTCAATTATACACGATTAACTATTACATAAAACCATTTGTGCAGGAAGAGTTTAAATGTGGACAAGTATCGCTTTTTATATGTCGATATTGGAGCCTACGGCTCGCAAAGTGATCGAGGTGTTTTACGCTTCTCATCATTTGGACATAAATTACATAACAATTTGTTAGGGTTACCAGAGAACAAGCCTTTTCCTGGCTTAAGAACACCGACACCATTGTATTTTGTAGGCGACGAAGCGTTCCCCTTACATGTGCACTTGATGCGACCCTTTGGAGGACGGGTACTGTCTGTGTCAGAATAGTATATTCTGTAACGAGGTTAGAATGAAAATTCGATCTACGAGTGGAAGATTCCGAGCGCGAGCGTTAGCGAGCGTGAGGAACCACGAGTAGATCGAATTTTCATTCTAACCGAGTAACAGACTGTATTGTCTCCACGACCATGCAATAATTCTCCACGACCAGAAAGTCACAAAACAATTAGGACCCCGCATTGATATCTGACACTGGCAGTTTTGAAATCCATGGCAATCTATGTATTTCTTTGAGCATTATTATGGAATATTCATTCAGTTACTTGTTATGGAATGAAAATACATGCAAAACACATAAAAAGCAAGTGTTTGAGAATAAATATTCCAATCCCAAGAGTGAGAATTTTTACTTTCTATTATTAAAAATGATTTCGGAATTATTACATTCACTAACGGTCGTGTAGAGTAGTATATTTAATTATCGACTCTCACGAGCTCGGCGTTGTATAGAAAATGAATTTGAAATTACGAAACTATGTAAAAGATTATGTAAATGGTGATATAGTATATATAGATATATAAGTGTTGAGTGGTAGAATCAAGCAATAAATCTGTAAGATCTTTTGAGTAGATTTATTATAATAAACACAAAATAATAAAAAAACACATTGTAACCTACCTGAAAGGATGGTCCACTGCCTCGGCATCAGTCGTAGAGCAATTTTTGTATTGGGGGGTTCCTTTTCGACAAAAATAGGGCGCCACGGATTTGGTTGAAAAAAAAAGTTTACAAATTTGACTCTGGGTCCAAATCCGAAAAGCTCAGAGGAAAATTCCGGCAACTTAATGATACAAGCGCGTTGAAAAAAAAACGTGTATTGATAAAAAATGGAAAAAATGAACATGAAAAAAGTATTTGGATTGATAATTGGAGTTGTCAAAATAAACTTGAATTATTCTAGGAAGCCGCTACCATTTAAATGTAAAAATTAAATTCAATTCGGTTTTTGACCCGGGAATTTGTCCTATATTGGAGCGCGTGGCCACGTGTCGTACAGGGCGTTGATTTACTTGAAAAATATTTGACTGATCCGAGCGAACAATCACGCGTAGTAGCTAGCCCTTCACAAAGTTTATTGCAAGTTGTTTTATTAAAATTCAGCGCACTTGCGCGTCAACTAGGTAGCAGATTAACGGAACAAATCGTCCGTTCCTGATGGCAAATTTCCGCTAAGAATGAAAAGCTCTGACCGTAGTTGCTGCGGTGCTGGTCGCTGCCGGAAGCTGGACTCCGGGACTCCGGTGAGGGTGGCTTTTGGCGGTGATGGTTGCGCCGGCGCGGAGCGTTGTGAGTAGCTCGCCTCAAGGATCCGGCGGTAGCTCCTGTGGGTACACGGACTTGCCTCTGGAGAGTCCGGGACACGAAGACGTTATTTTGCGGTAGATCGAAGATAGTACGCGAGAATGACGAGATAAGAAAAAAAGGCCTGGGGAAGACAATAGAAAATTACCCAGCTGAAGAAAAAAAGACGGAAGGTCGACGATAAGAAGATTGGAGGTCTCACCTGAGCTTTTACTATGGCCTTTCGGGAAATTGTTCTGCGAGATGTCCAGTCGTGGATTTCTCGACTGCGACTGCGAGATTGTAGCAGCTTCTTTCCTTTTGCGGCACTTGACGGTAATTAGACCGTACGTTCACCACGTAAACAAGCTTGGTGTACACGCAAAACGGGAAGAGAGCTAAAATCCCTTATCTCTCCCTTTTATTAACTCGGTGTTTTTGTTAATTCCACGTGAAATTGAGTGGGTCAATGGTGTACTGCCGTATGCTGCGGTCGCAGGAAAAGTGGTGTGTTGGATTTTTATGAGAGAAGACTGTTGACAGACCAAAATAAACAAAGAATTACCGGAAATGAGTATTTTAAACAATTGTTTCTGAGGCAGAGTCAGAGAGTTTTTCAGCACGTAGCGCAAAGGAACCCTCAACACAAAAATCACGACTTTGGGATTTTTTGTCAAAAATGGGGCGCTTTAGCGCGTTACAACATATGCGGTTTGCAATCGATCATTGATAAATGTAGGATTTGCGGAACTGAAGGCTCAAAGCGAATATAAGAAACGTCATGATATATTCGCTAAAATTATACACATGAATTTAGCAGTTAAATTCAACTTATTAAAGGATACACAACCACATTACATTTATAAACCAGAAAGTTGTTTGGAAAACGACAATTACAAATTATATTTTGATCGTACAGTTTTAACTGACATTCATATTCACCATAACAGACCAGACATTATTATTTTAAATAAACAACAAAACCAAGCATATCTTTTTGATATAGCTGTTCCAAATTCACACAATGTAACAGAGACATATAACACAAAAATTAATAAATATTTAGAACTCTCCGTTGCTATGAGAAATCTTTGGTGTTTAGAGAAAATTTCGATTTTACCACTTATAATTTCAGCAACGGGAATAGTACCGCAATCTCTTTTTAAAAATTTAAAAATTTTGGACTTAGAGAACACATTGGTAGTTGAAATTCAAAAAGGTATATTATTATACTCATGTCATATCGTGAGGAAATTCCTTAACATTGACACAGAACATAAAACACAAAAAAGTCAAAATGTGGCGGCGAGACGCCGGTAATTATGTTGATAAGCACTGTATTATTACTTGATAGTATTATCCGTAATAGTGTATGTACTCCGGCAAAATTGCCGTGCCGCCAGGTGGTGGAGCAGAATGTGTTAATATAGTCATTGTTGGGAATTTTTAAAGAGTTTGCTATGTTGTCCAATGCGGTCGACATCTTCTCTTCAAACTTATGTCCCTTTTTTACTCTACAAAGCAATAGTTTCAGTTATATAATGATACCTATTCCAAGTAGTCTATTTACATACATAGGGCTTTTTAATCTGGCATTTCTTGAGGTTGTTGGTGTCCCTGCTGGTCTCACAGATGATAAATCCACAGAATGCATGTCACAAGTGCTATTTATTGTATCGGTATTTATTGATGAATCAGTGCGTATGATTAAAGGTGACACAACAATAGCTTCTATTGGATCATCTTGTGAGATGTCATCTAATAGGAACTCTACTCGAATTTCCTCTGGGTCATCTTCAGTACTTAGTACAGTGTTATTAGTCTCTTCAAGGAAGTACATTTAAATTTAGTTTTCTTATTATGTTGACAATTTGGGTGCACGGGTAAACCTTTTGGCGAATAGTTAAAGGATAATAATTAATTTTACGTGCAAGTAACTTCATTTGTTTGCTACATTTCGCGCTCACTGATCTGTATTCTTTTGCCGTTTCCTTGTTAAGCCTGTGGTAACTGGAGAAACGTTAACCTCCATGATGTTAACAAACTTTGATTAACACAACAATTATTGCAAAAACTACAAAATATTGCACTGAATCACAGGAAGAAACTACACCTAAAAAGGTATGACAACATTAACATTTTACCAGCATGGCGCGCACGTGGACCAACATCACGTGATTACTAACTAAACGTTGATTGCTCAAAAAGGATGTAGCCGGTTTTGATACAGTGATGGATATTGCCGAGTTTGATTCCAATCACCGATTTCAACTACCTAAAAGACGTGGATATAACCGATCTTGCTGCAATGAAGTACGTTTATACCATAAAGAAAGGAAAGACGAAAACAACCACGCAAATAAAGTAACGCTTAAGATATAGGATTATATGGCAGCACTAAAATTATCCCAATAATGGAAACCAATATTGGCGTTAAGATGGTTGTCTCGGCTCGTGCAGCTGCATCCCTTTTCCTTCGTTCAGGGCAGGGATTAAAAATTTGTGAAAGAACATGTTTTTGATGTTTATTGTAAATTTTGTTATTGTAACGAAATTCCCTTTAGTACTTTGTGTCTTGAAAACAGTAAAGATGATTTGTAATAGTATTGTATATTTAATAAATAAGTATAATTTCGTCGGTACGCATTAGTTTTGAGGCCGGCTCTGGAATTCACAACAGAGAATTGATTGAAGCATGATTTATGGTTGGGCTGGCCTACTGCAATTGCGACAAAAGGAACGTTTATCTCCGGTTAAATACTTTTAAAGGGCCATATAATCTTATACCTTAAGCGTTACTTTAACTCTATTTGAGTAAAAATGGATATATCCGGTTTTGATTGTAGACCCCTCAATTATTTCCACTATTTAGGATATTACCAATGGTCCTATAGAAAATGTCATTTTTATTGAGTAAACGCTGTTCAAAAATCAAAAAACCAATGTGGTGTAAATGACTTATCTGTCACTGTGATAAATGTTATATGTAATAGGAAATGTCATGAAAAATGTGTGTTATTTGTTATTTGCACCACAATGGTTTTTTGATTTTTGAACGGCGTTTAAGTAAGCATTAAAGTCGATACTTTCTAGGACACTTCGTCCAAAAACCTCAGTAGTTCAAACAGATGCCAATTTTCTTTACAATACGCCCCGGCTCCGCTTCTTTCAGCCTCGGCTTTTTTACGTTTTATTCGTAGGTATTTTTCCCTTAATCCCTTGAAGTATATAACAGCGTCATCACCTTTTAAATATTTACAAAAGTACATTAGTACAATACACGTATATACTCTGTTTGTGAGGCCTATGCGGCTAAGCCATAAAACGACCGAAGCGCTGACAGATTCTAGTGCGTCCAAAACATTTCATGAATAATTAATTATAAGCACCTAGGCCATTCTACTGATATTAATATGTTACAATCCAACTTTTTGGATTTCGTGCTCTAAAGTAATATCCCTTATTTAGCATCTTCCAAACATCATGTTTTCTCACTCTTACGCCCGCACACAGCTTTCAGAACGAGGATGGCCAGTTTGTTAATGTAAGCCGAGCGCAGTACCTTCCAGACAAAAGGAATTTGCATATGTGTGTTAAGCGGTGATTATTATTGATTTATGACAACCCAGTTTTACGGCTTATCCGCAACAATCTCAGAAACCGAGTTTATCAACTTTAATAATGGCTTACCTGTTATTCCAAACATTTGACCAATTTTGTTCCAAGTTCCAAGTTCACTCATTGTTTTGGTTAGGTCATTGTCAAGAAATTCAGTTGATAGTTTAATTGCATCCTTCTTTGTTTTGTTTTTAAAAACTTGATGCAGTACAAGAGATCTAATGATTAGTGCCTTCTCACCAATCCTCAAAATGCTGTTAAGTCTGTTGTGTTTTATTAAAACAATTTTCATCTGACGTTTGGAATCTTCTAGCTGACGTTTTAAATCTTCCATCTGACCACTCAAAATAATTAAAGGGTCAAACTTTTGAAAGGCAATATATATTTCATATGAATCTTGAATTTAATAAAAATGATAAATTCGAAAAGAAGGAACATTTATGATCAAAAGCCTAAAAAAGTTTTACAGTGGTACTAAACTCTGTCCACTCATAGATTGCTTGACATAAATGTTACTAAAAATGTTCACTCTACGCTACAACAAATAGATCCGGCGCGAAATTTTAAAAAATGGAAAGAGCAGATTTACACGTGATGTTTTATTATTATTCTGCATGTTTGCACTTAGGAAAGACGAAAGAAAACTTTAGTACAGTAGGAGTTATATATTAGGTTTTATTAATACAGCGTATTTCACGAGTAATAATGTCCCCGACGGAATAAAATAAAATACATTTTCGAATTTCCGAAAAAGCTGGCTACTGAAGTTAAAATATCCAGCTTTTTTCGGAAATGGCTAAACACAAGCAAGAGATTATTTAATATGTACTCCTATTGAATGCATGAACAAAAATTACCTCTGTATCATTTTCGATGTTTGTAATTAGATTCTTGAGACACGCACTCACTTCACAAATTTAAAAAAATTCACAAAAAATCGCAACGGAACAGATCAAAACAGCAACACGATCAAAACTAATAACTTTTAAAACCAGAGAATCGCAAGACAAAGCTCTAAAGATGAAAAATCGCAAATCTAAATGCTTAAACCACTTTGACAGAACTGACAATTTCGAATTTGAAATGTCATGTAATTTATTTTTCGCCTGGGTTTCATAACAACCAATGAGAATCAGTGGCGCGAATGCTTCAAGATATTACCAACACAATCTATGATACTTTCTTAATATTTTAATGTTATGGTTTGGGGATTTTGTTATCTAAGGATATTTAAAAAAATGTCAGTCAAAAATCAGTGGACGTAGTCTAACAGTTTCTAACAAATTGCAGATAACAAATAATGCTGAATTGGCATAATTGTTTTTGATGCCATTTCGTGTTTATTTTTTCGGTTTTGATTTCTTAGTACTTGGTTGGACCCCCTCTTGCTTGAATTAAAGCCGCACAGCGTCTTGGCATACTGCGGATAAGTCTACGGATGTTTTCTTGGAGGATTTGTCTCCACTCTTCTAAAAGAGCATTTTCCAATTCCAGTAGTGTGATTAAGACAAAGTTCTCACCGCCAGCATGTGCACGAGGTGGTATCTGGGTCTGCCGCACCTCGTCAATGTAACGCCGTGCATTCAAAGCACCATTTCTTATAACGACGAGATCACTTTTATCGTCGATTGAAATACCGCCCCACACCATGACGAAACCATTGCCAAACGGGACTACTTCTTGGACCGTACTGAGCAAAAATCGTTCTCCTGCGCGTCGCCATCATTCGAACACAGACCAAACCTAGACTCGTCAGTGAACATAATCCTTCTCCAGTGACGAATTTGCTAATTATGATGTTCTTGGGCGAAGTGCATTCGCGCTTGCCGCTGATTTCTCGTCAAACGCATTGCTTTAGCTGGACGTCTGGATCTCAGGCCTGCTTCTCGCAGTCGATTTCTTACGGTCTGGTCAGAAATTTGTAGACCTCTGGCACGTAAAAGATCATTTTGTAAACTGCGTGCTGTGTTTGTACGTTTCCGAAGAGCTTGTTAACGCAAAAAACGGTCATCCAGTAGCGTCGTTGCTCTGTGGTGACCTTGTCCAGGAAGACGAGCAACGCTTCCAGTATTTTGGAACCGTCTCCAAAGCCTCCATATGACGGATTGCCTTACTCCCAGCTGTTTCGCAACATATCGCTGTGTTTTGTTTCCTTCTAGAAGAGTAACAGCTCGAGAAACTTCTAACTATTTAATTTAATATTTAATAGTATACAAATCTCAGCGAAAGTACCATTCCTGTGTCTCGAGAACTAGTTCACCTCGAGGGCAAGCCTCTCTGTAAACAATTGTTCTCTCGACAGGAATGGAGTATTTGCCGCTTCGGTATGTAATATACTATTACTTTCTTGATAAGTACTTTAATATCGTCATGATGCAATAGCGCTCGTTCCACTACCAAATTCAATTGATGGGCAAAACAATGCAAAGGCCTACATTTTCCAAAAATAGTTTCCACTGGTTTTGTTATATTTCGGGCTCCATGGCTAATTACCGCCGTCACTCTTTCATTTCCCATTCGGCAGAAATGTTATTCAGTTTTTCTTCTAAATAAGCTGTTGTATGTCTTTAATTTAATTCCAAGACTCCCAAAGTTGCGGATGTAATAGGCGAATTTTCGGAAAAGTGTATGGTTGGTCCTAAAAAACTTCTAGATTGAGAAGTCTCCGTCCAGATGTCGGTTGTTAAACTGTAGTGGTCCAATGAAGCTGTTTAATTTAATTTTAAATTAAATTTAAATAATTGAGCAATCACCTCGTATTTATTTTCCAAAAACTTAGTATGTAATAGTTTTTTTTGTTCGGCAGTCACAATTTGAGAATTTTCTCCTGTGTGAACGGATTTTGATAAATGTCACAACTTGTCAAAATGAAACGTTAAGCTAATTTTAAATATTTTAAGCATATGAAGCCTTTAAGGGGCTCGCCGAACAAAAAAACGTATTCAATTCGTTCTTGTATAAATTGGGCTTTTTTTGGCATGGGTGGGCCAGTTTAAAACGCGAAGCGAGCGTTTTAAAGGCCCACGAGTCAGGGCTCAGGGCCAATGTGCATTTCCCAGAAGGGTCGCTCACGTCATCTCTTGGAAACTGTATTCCTGCAAGGTTGTAAGTCGAGCAGTTGGACGCTAGCTGGTGGGTAAAGTGCCGCATTGTCAGCAATCGTCAGAATCCGTTTCTGTGGAATTAGATATCTATCCCTTTGCAGCACGAATTAATACATTTTCGAGAAATGCTAAATATTTTTAGGTAACCATAGGCAATATGCTCTAAAAATAACGAAATTTTTTTTTTCAAATTTTTTGAGCGTTTTGGTTTGATTGGGGAGGGTGTGGTTAGGCAGAGAAACCGGCATGTAAGTGCATTTTTTTCAAGAATGTTTTCGATTATTTAATTTTTGTACTCATAGCCTTGAAAGCAACGCTTCCAACATCCAACGCTCTCTCCGAAACGAGTGCTTCCCGGTCGACTCGAATGTAAAAATTGCAAAAAACACTGGCCCTTTGAGGCATTCAAAAAAAAATCTGTCTCGATAATAATAAAATTTAGTTCATAAAATACAACTTCCCTGGGTTTTCCTCCATTAAAAAATTACGGAAAGATTTATAATCGTTGAAAATTGTTCCTACAAAATTCACAAATTATTGCAAAAATTGAAATATCAAGTGAAGCAATTGTTTCCAATAACCAAAATCATTGCCTACTTGGTTTTATGTTCGTTTATGTTTAATGTATTAAAACAAAAAAATTTAATTTAATTTTCGTACAAAAAATATTGTACGAACCACTTGCGTGAAGACATCTTCCGTTCATTCGCGCTTTAATTAAAGGCACTCGCTCCTTCGTCGCTCGTGCTTTAAAAAATGCGCTCATGCGGGAACATCGTCTTCCCGCACTTGGTTCGTAAATAACTATTTTATGAAATTTAATAAAACAATGTTTTACTTTATTAAGGCACAATGCTACGTTGCATGTGGAGCGGTGTACTTCGGCTCTTGTTGAGCAGAACTTCTGGAGGTACCCCTTACCGGCATGTGTTCCGCTTTCTATTGGTTCGCTGAATGCGATAAAGTCGCATTCCTTATCTGCTGCGACTACAGCCGCCATGTCATGGGCGGCAACACTGCGGTTAGCGTTTAGCTGCAACACTTTCATAATTGCCTCCCTTCCACACTCAGTTTTCTTGTGCCCGTCCTGTGCGCATTTTAGGCACAGTTTCGTCCTATCTGTTCCTAGGCAGGCGCTTGCCATGTGGCCATAGCACCAGCACTTATAGCATCTTCCCAGATCCACTCTTTCCTGGATCCTGCACATGCACATTCCAATGCGGATAGTTCTCATACTGATGAGCTTGTCCGCCCAGTCGCGGTCTAGCGTCGCTGTGGCTGTCTGCGTTCCCTTCTGAGCAGGTCGCAGCGCTTTTATTTCTATCTTTCCGTCGTCCTTTTCGTTTACCGCTTCTGCCACGGCTTTCTTGATTTCTTCCGGCTCCGCCACCCCATAGATGTCTCTAATGTGGACCGTTTTGTGCGTTTTTCCTCATGGAGTACCTTATCTCTTGGCCCTTGCTCTGGAGCGCACTTCCAACTTTCTTCGCGGTGTTTTCTCCCGCCTTATCTTCAATTAGGAGAAGTATTTCTCCTTTGTTAGTTTTTTGGACCTTTTTGATCCCTTTTAGAACTTCTTCGTCCGTGATCTGGTTCCTCAACGTTTTTAGAGTTTCCGCGTACGTTTGCTCGTTTGCGCTCACAATGATGGCATTGCCTGACGTTCTTCTGCGGGGGGTACTGCTTCCATTCTGTTTCTTTTGAGCGTTAATTGTGACCGCACCAGCGAAACCTTTGAATGCGGCCTCGACTATTTTCCTCATCTTCCCCTCCTGGATGCCTTGAGGTAGCGTCATTCTTACATTCGTGCTAGTTTCATCGCCAAACAGCTTCCTTATCTCCCTGGTAACGTGGAATACGTCCTTCTCCACGTTCGTGTCTTCCTTGGAGGAGTCAAGGAAGGCCGCCACAAAACACTTCCTACTCTCCTCGTAAACCCTTCGCCTCCTTGGATGTCCTTATTTTCATTATCTGTTCTAGGACGCCGTAGCTGCCCCCTTCGCAGGACACCTTCTCGTCGGGGTAGGTATCTATTACCCTCTTAATATATTTTGGCCACTTGTCTGGCTGTTCGTCGCAGAAGACCACGAGGTTCTCAGTGTTGGGCCTTAATGGGTCACCGTACTCCAAATTGATGAGCTCGTAGCTCTCCTTCGTCCACTTTCGCTCCAGGACTTCAGCGAGCCCTCCGAACTGACTGAAGTCCAACGCTCTCGTGTCGATTTCTTTTTCCACCGGGACTCTTTTAGAGCAGGAACTGCAGGTTGCTGCCCTCGCTTGCTCATTCTCAATTCTTAAGGCTTCACACTTGGCTTCTAGCGCCTCGCATTTCCTCCTATGTTTCTCCCTCTCTACTTCTAGACGGTATTTCATATCTTCTAGTTCTTCTTTTATCTCTAGGTATTCGCTTACTACTCTCTTCTGTATGCTGGGTAGTTCCTTTGCCCACCCTTTTATCTTTTTACGGACATTCCTGTTCCCTTCGGCAACTAAAACTCAAAATAAAACTAGTATATCGTCATTCCTCCATTGGCCTCTACAACTTTCGTCTATCTGGTGCCATGCATCTGTAATGGCATTTAACAGCTTCTGCCTATTTCGAAATATTAAATGCCGTCGTTCTCAATGATTAACTAAACATCCCCACATGTTCTCTATCGGATTAAGGTCAGGGCTGCGGCTTGGCCAGTCCAGAACGTTTATATTATGATTCTCGAAACAACCCGTTACCGCCCTAGCAGTGTGCACAGAACAGTTATCCTGCTGGAAAATGAAATCGCCATTTGGAAAAAATGGTGAAGAATCCTAATGTAAACGTCCGCGTTAAGCCGATCTTCCACATGCAGCATTATCCCAGGATGAACAGCAGAAATCCATGCCCACATGTTTACCGAAAAACGTCCACTTCTTTCTGCCTTTTGAACATATCGCTCTTCATAGCGGGTATTCCTTGGCCAATAGATTCTTAATCGGCCATTGGGGGACGACTGAAAGACTTTTTCGTCCGAGAAAATGATTCTGCTCCAGAAAGCATCATTTTGAAGCAGATGTTGCAAAGCAAATCCAATTCTGGATTCTTATGCCGAAGTGTTAATGCAACTTTTTTTGCTGCAACATGATTTTGGAGACCATTTCCTCGCAGACGCCGACGTGCCGTCCAAACGGATCCCGGGAAATTACATGCATTGACTGCATCAACAGCGGTGGTGAATAGATTGTCTTTCGTGTATTTTATGTGCCGGTAACATAAATAATACTGATCAACTACACTGTTGGACACAAAATTTGGGACACCTGTTTTTTTTTTTCTTTTTTTCGGGAGTAATTTGTTCACCTACGGAGGATTGATTGTCATGTTATTTTACAATGCCTTTTAGCAATATTTATAAAGAAATTGACACAATTTGCTTAGAAACATTTACTTAAAATAAACTTAATCAAAAATTGGAAAAACAACAAATTCAAAACACGAAAACAAAGACTTTTACATGCAGCAAAATCTTCTTTTTGCACTTCTTAGTAACGAGTGTTACCCCCTCTGGCTGCAATCAGTGTTTCTAGCCGTCGTGGCACGCTTCGTATTAAGTTAGCTATCACATCTTGGGGCAACTGCTCCTATTCTTCTTGAAGAGCAATTCGCAGGCTTTGAATGGTTTCAGGGATATTTTCTCTGTGTCGAATCCGTCTCCCTAGTTCATCCCATACATGCTCTATCGGATTCATATCAGGGCTCCTCGCTGGCCATGGTAATGTAACAATACCAACTTCATTTAGATATTGTCTAACGATTCCAGCCGTGTGCGGACGAGCGTTGTCCTGCATTAAAATGAAGTTTTCGCCTAAAAACTCTGCATATGGAACAACATGATCTTGTAGACATTCCGTTATGTATCTTCTGGCGGTTATTGAGCCGTGTTCTATGATCACTAGCTCTGTACGAGCTTCTAAAGAAATTCCCCCCCAAACCATAACACCTCCGCCTCCAAAAGGTGTTCGTGGAGAAATGCAACAAGCCACATAGCGTTCCCCTTGACGTCTCCACACTCGTTCTCTACCATCTGGAGATCTTAGCGTAAATCGCGACTCATCTGTGAAGAGAACACTTCCCCCTTGTTCCTCTGTCCAATATGTATCCTCCATAGCAAAATTCAACCTTGCTCTTCGATGATGTGGTAGCAGTAGCGGAGCTGTTGCAGGTTTTCTAGAGGTAAGGCCAAAACTCTTTAACCTTCTTCTAACCGTACGAGAAGAAACGTTTGTTTGCCGGACGCTGTGCAACAATATTGGAAGTCATGCCCCGATCTCGCAAAACACACATACGCATAAAACGATCATCTCTCTCGTCAGTACATCTTTTCGGCCCTGATCCAGGCCTTCTCTTGTAAGAGCCAGTCTGGTTGAATCGTCTAATGACATTATTGACGGTACTTCGTGGGAAACCTAAAGCTTCAGCAATGTATCGCACACTACGTCCATCTTCCGACAGAGCAACTGCTTTTGCTACCTCTTCAGGTCCCATTTTTGATGAAAACAAGTTTTCACTTGCAAAAACTCACACCAGAAATTTTGACAGTTACCATAACACAAACACGGTCAGTTCCACAGCCTCCGTATTTTTTTTTTTTAATTAGATCCGCAGAATTTTGTCTCGATATTGAGAACATATTTTGCTTCAACCTATTGTTGTCTGAAATTATGCACAATGCTTTGAAGCCACAAGTTTCGAGAAGTCTACTTTTGCAAGTCATTGTGGCGAGTTCTAGTCATGCTTTCTACAAGAGTTAAATTTACAACATGGTCATAATTTGAAAATAAACCCGAAATAAGAAAAGCCTGTATAGTTTTTGCCTCTGCTATTGACTTAAATTTTGTGCAAAATCTTTTATTTTGCCAGAAATATATTCACCGATTCTTTGACATAAATTTCGTCCAATTGTAGTACAACCCATCTATCAGAATCCTTGTTTAACTTGGCACCAATTGATTTCAAAAAGTGTTTGTTTTCTGATACGTTCTCAGGATATATATTCAAAGAACCCGTGAGCTGTTGAATATACTTTGGGTGAGGTAGAATAAGAAAATTATTCGATCTCAGCGTTTCCTAGCATTTTTTTGATTGCATAAAAATGAAAAAGGCGGTAATTATCACTTTGGAACTGTAGCGCTTCTGTTTTTTAAAAATAAGAGAAAATTGTTCACTTAAAAAATATATTCGGCTGATTTTCTCTTCACTATCATCTTCTTGCATTAATTTATATTTTTTATCACTGTTCTTACGGAAAACCGAACCCATCTCCACCCTGCACCCTGATCAGTCCTTTTGGTATTTTGACAATTTAACAACTGACCAGACTTTAGTTTGAAAATAGTATAGTTTAGTTTTTTATCTACAACATCTGTTAATCTATTTATCTAATCCCGTGGGATAAATGATACTAATCCCACTAATTTTGAGTGGGATAAGAACTTCATTACCTCACGCATTTTCATTACCTTACTCAGTGAGGTAATGAGTTTTGCTACCGCACTCAGTGGGATAAATGAGTTTCATTACATCACTCAGTGGGATAAGTAAATTCTTATCCCACTGAGTGCGGTAATGAAACTCATTTATTTCACTGGCGAAAATCAATAGATAAGATTTATTTTTTTAATTTGGGGCGGTCTTAGATAAAATTTTGTACATAACACGTGGGCTAAAGCATATTACAGGAAACTGGTGTGATTACAGATATACTCGGACTAACGCCCTCGTCATCTGCAATCTTCACATTCGAGTCCTGTAATATTGCTTTTATGCCGCTAATTATATAATAGTTATTTACACAATTAGTGGGATAAAAGCAATATTACAGGATTCGAGTGTGATGATTGCAGATGACGAGTGCGTCAGCCCGAGTTCATCTGTAATCACACGAGTTTCCTGTAATATGCTTTAGCCCACGTGTTATGTACAAAATTTTATCTAAGACCGCCCCGAATTAAAAAAAAAAAGGTAAATCTTATTTATTTACACCAGTTTCATTACACCACTCAGTGGAATAATGACTTACTTATCCCACTGAGTGGGGTAATGAAGCTCACTTATCCCACTGAGTGGAGTAATGAAATGCGTCCGGTAATGAAGTTCCTTATTCCACTCAAATGAGTGGGATAAGTGTCATTTATCCCACGGGATTAGATAAAAACTATTATTCCATTAGCAATCAATTGCAAGTTATTGCCGATTTCCTTTAGGACCGTTAAAGTCTGTTCACAAATCTCATCCATTGGGCGCTTACCTTTTCGACTAGTGGACGTCTTCAAATAATTGTGATAATCATGACTTTGGATATTGCAGTTCTGAATATTTTTGTTGAACTGCATGTTATTACTGGGAGTTGCTGCATGTGGATGGTGTCACTGACATTGAGGAAGTTGATGATAGCTCATTCACATTCTCATCACAAACTTTTGGGTCATTTGTAAAATCAAACTAAAATGCTTTAAGGTATATGATTGTTGATTGATTCTCAAAACATATTTTAAGAACTTACACCACTTTCACGCCTGGCAAGTCCCTCATGAAATGTTTTTCCCAAAAGCGGGAGAATTTTTTCCTCATAAACGTTTAAGCCTTTTGTTTTAAATTGTACGTGAAATCAGTCCATGGCTACAATGTGGTTGGTAGGTACATTATTACTCTTAAATTAATTTCTACTGCATACTTTTGCCACTTGTCAGTCTTTCTTTCTCCTATTCCCATAGTTCCATAGTTAACCTTTCCTGTTATTTTTTATGGGTGTCTCTGGCAGAGGGTACATTCAAACGTCTAACCGCAAAATCACTGTGATTTTCCATGAAAGTCACTAACACCTCCCAATGTATATCCGATACTTTAAACGCCTTCATTATTTTCTTTTTTATCAGTCACTTATATTTATTATATCACAAACATCCACACTACCTAACCTCACAACACAACAAACGTATATAGCATCTATAGCATGTATCTGATAGAGAGACAAATATATTGTCGTCAAAATTTCATGTATTCGGATTAATTGTTAAATTTTGTATAATTTATCGACAATATTTTATGTGCTTAAGTGAATGTTTAGAATTTATATTTTTTATATCGTCAACATTTTTATGAACTTGAGTTAATGCGTGGGATTTTATTTTAACCCCGACGAAGTCAAGAGCATGCAGCTGGGGTGATTAACTATCGAGCCCCAGCTAGGTCGTAAATGTCATAATTATCACACTTCTGCATTTAAAACTGTTTAGTTTCAGTTTTTGGAAGCATTCTGTAACACACCGCCGAATAATAAAGAGCTGATTTTGATGTTTAACGTTTTCTTTCGTTTAAAATATAATTAATTCCCTATATCAGAAGTGGGATCGTTCGAGTGTTGTGCGAAAAACTGTTGTGGTTGTGATTGTGATAAAGAAAAATACATCGCAATGTTTGAGGCTCGCGCCTTTCAGTGCGACTTCAGATTCGTCGACTACATCAGAGTTTTGGATGAATTCTGGGGACGACATTCGCGGACAAGCTGCTATTATACCACGCGAAGCCATACCCGTGGACACGAGAGCATCCGACTGTCCATATTTAATCCAGAAGAGGAAAATGCCAGGGACTGGATCACCGACAATGAAAGAGCGAAAAAGATGTACGGCTGGGACGAGTACGAGACAATACACCGGGTGTCGCCCTATCTTGTTGGAGAGGCCTTGGAATGGTTCAAAAGGTGGAAGATTTCGGACAGGAAATGGTCGAATTTTATTATCGAACTACGTTGTTCTTTTTGAGGCGAATCGACTTTGGAATAAGGTTTGAAATGGAATTTGAATGTACAGTAAGTCCAGTACTTTTCCCTCGTATCTCGTTTGATAGTGTTGTGTAGCCCGATTTTGTCGGTACTTCGCTACACTTTCTTTTGGGCTACCTGTCGTCGAATGTGTAATAATACTAAAGGTTGTCCTTAATCTATTTATTTACAATTAAAAAGTACAACGTTCGTGACTAGTTTTCAGAAGACGATAAGACGAACTGTTTCGACCACCGTGGTGGCGTCCTCTTAAATATGCCCTAAACTGCCTGCTAAAATAAACTACCTGCTAAAAGGAGGGTGTTTGGCTAGCAGTACGTCATAACAATAGGTATGCCAGATGCCAGGACGAAATTGGCTCATTTTAACCCGTTAAATAAAAATCTAACCGAGTTGGAACTTGTAAATGCTAATTGACGGGGTATTGAATGCAATAAAACACGAGATGAGGTGACACAGGCTCAAAAATAATCAGTGTCAGACCTTACTTTACTTTTTGTGAATTTGATTATTTCGGGAAAACTTCTGTCGGCGCACGTGTTTATCGAAACAAACGCGTCAGCACCCCTTGATCGGTTCACGTCGAGAAAACAGCAAAAATGTTATTTTAATTGTGGTCTTCGCGGACATTTGAGACATGTACTCGGCAAAGGCCGAACACCGTAGTCGCAGAAACGAAAAATCAGTAAAGTTCTTGTGCTCCGGCAGGTCTTCGGACTGTTTGACTGTCATCAGTGTCATCATTCGCGGAGTACCGGTTGATGTTCTTATCTTATTGATACCGGAACTGATCTGTCACTTGTCGGCGGTGCGGTTGTGCGGAGGTTGCAGCTGTAACCCCGGAGTTGTTTTGTACCCGCAAAAACCATGAATTAATCAATTATTTCGGAGGTAAAAATTACGGAAAAGGTTACGTTTTGTAGTAATTTCCGGAACTTACCGTCGAAGTGGATTTTTATATTATTCCTAAAATGACGGATCGACCCTTGTTACCGACATTTGGGCTAAGGAGTTAATTTCATTTCATCGTAAGCCCAATAAAGAAGTTAGATTATTTCAAAACAAATTACCCGGTATAATGAATTTAGGCAAATACAAGGAACCGCAATTGAATAAAAGCAACAATAATAATGAGCAGTATTTACCTGAAAACGCACCTAAATCGCTAAAAGATTCAATTTTTGAGATTCAGTCACTTTTTACCACCGGTACCGCTTGTTCGACTGTCACAATGGGTGAATTTAAAATTTGTTTGACGACTAATGTTCTCGTTAGGTCAGGTGTTACCGTATTTCGAACGCAAGAAGGCAAAAGTCTCGTGGAATTATTGATGATTTATCTCAAAGGGGAATAGTTTGACACTCTTGCTCACCGTACGCAAGTCCGATTTTATTAATAAAAAAAAAAAAGGGAATGGTTCTTCCAGAATGTGCGTAGATTATCGCGCATTAAATCGATTACAGTACAGGATCAGTTTTACCTAATGCCTCGAATTGAGAATCAAATCGATTGATTGTAAGGCAACAAGTTGTTTAGCTCTTTACACATGACAAGTGGGTTCCATCAAATCCCGATTAAAAAAAAGACTGAATTAAAAAAAAAAAAGAAAACCTATTTATTACTACTCAGGGAACTCAGATGAAATCTTTAAAAATGCCTTTTGGGTTAGCTAATGCTCTACCCGTTTACCAAAGGGGAAAATTTGATTTAAAACTATTTCTTTGTTCCGAACGACCAAGAGGTTGATCACCGATAAATGCTTTCTGTTAATCTGCTAAACGATTGTTATAGGAATTTAGAATTAACCTTCACCTCGTTGCACCACATGAACATCGCGCGAATGAGCAAGTGGAGTACTACATGTCCACCATTGCAGACGTGCTGCGAGTAGAGTGCAGAGATGGTCCATGTACCTGGTCCGAGGGACTCTGGAAGATCCAGCTTGTCTCAAACACGACGATGCCGAAATCCAGGGGGTCTGCACCACTGCACCGGTTGTTTGGTCGAAAACGTTCCAACAATTGAGCGTTGAATGGTTTGGCAGTAAAAGAAACACCACCCAACAGGAGGATCATGCGCGAAGGAGTAGCAAAATCACTAGTCAGGAATGCTGCAAGACAAGAAAAGGGCGCTAAGCCAGCTGGCCCTATCTTCGTGGTTGCAGACCTAGTGGCTCTGAAGAGAGTGGTCAACAGGCGACACAAGTTGGCACTCCGTTGTAAAGGCCCTTATGAAGTAGTTAGGAGTAAAGTCGCCTGGGAGGTACCTTTTGAACCGGATCTCACCCTTGTTGAGGTGTACCTCAGCCGCGACGGAGCACCTTAAAAGGTGGTTGAAGAAGAGGATACGGTATTTATTATTACTGATGTTCGGATGATGTCACATTGGCACTCAGATGTCAAAGTCGGCACACCAAAAGATGTTGTTTGATGTCACGTTGGTACTCAGATATCAAAGTTGGCACACGGAAAGATGTTGTTTGATGTCACGTTGGTACTCAGATATCAAAGTTGGCACACGAAAAGATGTTATTTGATGTCACGTTGGTACTCAGATATCAAAGTTGGCACACGAAAAGATGTTATTCGATGTCACATTGGTACGCAGATATCAAAGTTGGCACACCGAAAATTGTTTTTTTATTGCTTTGTTTGAATGTCACATTGATAGTTCGATATCAAGGTCGGCATAATGAGTGATTGTTACATTATTGGATATTACGTTGGTTTCATAAAAATCAAAGTAGAAATAAAAGAAAGTCTGACATGACACTGGTAGTAAATGTGTGTTGCTCATTGTATTGTAATTACAGGTACCGATCAATTGTGAAGGAACTCGAGGGCGAGCTCCATGCAGGATTGGCCGTGTCGTCAAAATTTCATGTATTCGGATTAATTGTTAAATTTTGTATAATTTATCGACAATATTTTATGTGCTTAAGTGAATGTTTAGAATTTATATTTTTTATATCGTCAACATTTTTATGAACTTGAGTTAATGCGTGGGATTTTATTTTAACCCCGACGAAGTCAAGAGCATGCAGCTGGGGTGATTAACTATCGAGCCCCAGCTAGGTCGTAAATGTCATAATTATCACACTTCTGCATTTAAAACTGTTTAGTTTCAGTTTTTGGAAGCATTCTGTAACACACCGCCGAATAATAAAGAGCTGATTTTGATGTTTAACGTTTTCTTTCGTTTAAAATATAATTAATTCCCTATAATATATCGTTGCAACATATATGTAGTACTTCTATACTGCCAGCTCCCTATCTTGCCCAATGTGCTGTAAGTGGGAAAACAGTAAAGGACGGCCTAGGTAGTTGGCCCATTCTACGCATGTGCAAGTATAAGTGCGGCAATGTTACATTTTTTAATCTTCGAGCGTCGTAGCTCGTGAAAGCGCCAACCGGCGGCTCGGCCAACATGGCTGAATTCACAATTTTTTATGCTGAGGTTATGATTAGGAATTAATATTTGTGGCTTCTTCCAATGTAACTTTCGACTTCCTTGAGTTTTCCTCGATGATTTTTTTTTTCCTCATTTGGTGTATTGTTGGTTGCCGCATTCCCTCGGATGTTATTTTTGCGGAAAAATACGAAACAAAAATAATGAGAAAGAAATATTTATGGGTCCTACATTGTGTTTTATTTTTCATTTTGTTTAATTAGGTTCTAGCGAGAGGCCGTACCTTCGGAAGGTTTTTCCAAATAGAATTAAAACGATTGAACACTTCACTTAAATTTTATTTAACAAATAATCGAGTGTGGTGGTGTTTGGTCCCAACAAATTATAGAAATAAATAAATGAATTTAATAATAGAAGTTGGTGGAAATTTGACCCAATGAAATTTGACTCTCGGCCCACGAATTGAGATCGGATTCATGAATAAATGACTAAGCTGAGCAAATATATGAGTTTATGGCGCGAACGAGTTTGAGATGCGAACTATGTGATCCGATTTAGATTACAATTATTGAAGCATTGCTTATGTTAAAAATTTATTGAAAAAAAAACTTAGATAGGTATATAAATATTACACTTATTACAAATATCACTGGTGCTTAAATAACACTAGTTTTGTTAATTTCTTTCGTAAAATGTCTTTTTTTTTCAGTTTTTTTACACTCATAAAATAATCTTGCATCCAGATATAAATTAATAATTGATTTGCATAATTCTGTCCGATGATTATTTAGGAGATTTTTGTTATCAAAAAAATTTTCTATTTCAACATGGTCGTCTATGATTTTGTTTGAAAATGGAACCCCGATATAACTAAAAATTTTATTAATTAAAAATTCTTTTACATTGTTCTTCAGCAAGTTTAGTGAATACTGCCGAATAATTTTTTCGCAAATTGCGCAAATGTCGGAAACGTCTTTTGCTGGTGCCAAATAAGGTCCCCTCTTTTTTAAATTGGATAAAATTGGCATTTTTTCACCGACCAACTGCTCTTGGCACGTGACACATTTGGTTTTCTTTGTCACCTTTGCGACAACATAGCCCGCAATATACTCTGACACATTTTCCACGAAAGGTGATAAATCTGACATAATTTGGATGTAATTATGCCCAAAATCGATACTTTGTTGGAACCTTTTTGGTGCTTCTGGTGCTTTTTTTTTGTTGCAGAAGAACAATGTAGAATTTTTACCCCCTCGAAAAGGCAATTCCCCGTTTCAAATTCTTTAAGTTCGTGACGAACTAACAATCTTCTGTAGGCGCTTTTTAACTGAACAACTTTCGGATTATTGTTGAAACCTCCTCTAAAGCGAATTGCACTAAAAAAGGTCTCAAGGAAATCTTGAGACAATTTATATGTCAATAAATATGACATTCCCAAAGGTTTTACTTTTGCATATAGTGCGAACATGTTTCTTAAAAGAACTATCATTCCAAGAAATCCCGTTTCTTCCAGTCTGTAGAATGGGAACCTCTTGTTCATCGCGCAATGAACATATATATGTTTCAAACTGTTCGGCATGAATTTTCAACGATTCGTATGTCTCATCTGTTAAAGGAGTATTGAAGTCGCCTTTTGCAAATTTATTTTTGCAGTTAAAAATATCCCCCATGTTGTTGAAATTTAAACAAAATTCTGCTGTAGGTTGTGTGTCCACAAATTTTTGCGCTACAGATTTCTCTAATTTGATTTTATTTACAAATGTTTAGAACAAATTCTTAGACGAGAAACATCGTCTACATCAGTTAGGTCACATGCATCCAACCACAATTTAAGGATATTTGGTTAATTTTGGAAATCTGAAAACATTTAATGAATTATTCTTCCTGCATTTGAACTTTTTCCATGAATAATGCAAATAAACTAGGCAAAAATGAATAGGGAATTTTTCCATTTTTGAATTTTTTATAAATACAGTTTAAAATTTGTAATTTGAAATGTGTTAGAAATATATTAATATACACATTAAATGTAATCTTTCAAGCACCTGTAACATTTAAAATTTATCCAGTGTTTAAGAATACGTGGGAGGATTGGGGCAATTATTTTGCTTTCCATGAAAAATTGTGGAATTCCCTATTCATTTTTGGCTAGTTTATATAATAAAAATATTGTCCTTTGTTTTGGGTGTTCTACACAAATAACAAAGTCGCACCATTTGCAGGATCTTAACAATCTCCTTAAACGATAATTGAGTTTTTAACTTGTAACCGACGCTTGTAATAACTCGAAAAACCACATCCAAACCTCAAAGACAGAAAGTGACAGTTTCGTTGACAGAAAGTATAAACATCTCTGATTCGTTTAGAAGAGGTCTGAGAGGCAGGCGTATTACAACTTCGGTACCGAGAGATTTGAGATAGCGATATCTAGCTATACCGTAATGTTTTCCCGGTGTTTCTCTCTTTTACTGGCAATATAGAAGTACTACATATACGAGGGCTGTCCGGCGGAAAGTGAGCCTAGGATAGAAAGACTGATTTTTGAAGAGTATTATATTTTTTATTTTTCAATATAATCTCCATCTGTTTCAATGCACCTTTCACATCTGCCGTACAATTGTTTTATCCCGCGAAAAAAATATTCCGAAACTTTGTCTTCAAAATGCTCATTTACAGCTGACTTCATTTCCTCTTCACCTGAAAATCTTCTACCTCGTAACACCTTTTTTAAATCTTTAAAGAGATAAAAATCGCTGGGAGCCAGATCTGGACTGTAGGGTGGATGGTTAAGTTCTTCGAAGCCCATATCTCGTACAGCACGCTTTGCAACTTGAGCTGTGTGAACCGGCGCGTTGTCCTGTAATAGAAGAATTCCTCTGCTAAGTTTGCCTCTGCGTTTCTCAACGATGGCTTGTCGCAATTGGATAATTAAGTCAGCATAATATTGCCCGTTCATCGTTCTTCCTCTAGGGAGGTAATCCACCAAAAGTATTCCTGCGCTATCCCAAAATATCGTTGCCATTAATTTGGTAGCCACTCTTTGCACCTTGAACTTGCGCGGTGGCTTTTCTCCCTTTTTTATCCATTGCATGGACTCTTGTTTGGATTCTGGATCATACTGATAAATCCACGTTTCATCACAGGTTACAATGCGATGACAAATTGAATCCAAATCATCCTCACATAAATGAAGAAAATCTCGCGAACATTCCACCCTTCGGTTCCGTTGTAGCGGAGTCAACATTTTGGGCACCCAACGCGCGCTCACCTTACTCATTAATAAATGATTATGAAGGATCTCTCCAACACGATCCTTGCTGATCTTTAGTTCCTCTGCTATCTGACGAACCCGAATTCGACGATCTTCGAGGACTAATTTTTCCACTTTTTTAATATTTTCGTCCGTAACGACAGTGCAAGACGGTCCTGGGTGCTCATCGTCTTTAATTGACCCTCGTCCGTCTTTAAACAGCCGAGTCCACCTTTTGACCGTTGCATATGATGGTGAACATTGTTGATAAGTGGCCAATAATTCTTCGTTGATTTCTTTGGCACATTTACCTTTTTTTACAAGGTACTTTATCACAGCACGATATTCAAATTTCCATAAAGACAAGGTTTCACCAGACATGTTGCTGTTTATTGGACGTTTACTCAACAACTGTCACATCAATCATATTAAAATTTGACACATCAGCTATTGAGATATCTGTGTACTCACACAGTTCAAGTTTTTTTTTTTTAAACGCCGCCTTCTAGATGAGGCTCAATTTCCGCCGGACTCCCCTCGTATGCGTTGCAAGCTCGACACCTCTCGAGCTGCCTTCAAAACTAACCTAACTTCAACGATACGACGATCATCTAGATGGTTACCAGAATCACTAAAATCGTCGGTCCGCGACTATCGACTGTCGTATCGTTAAACCAGAATCCGACCCCAGATGAAGATGACAGATTAAAAAGTATTGCTAAACATGCAAACGGAATATCTAAACGAATTTTAACAAGGACAAGCTGATTTTTTAAAGTTAAATTACTTACGATTTTATCGTTATGCCTAACCACACTCTCGCTACACTCAGTCAATATTTTAAGGAGATCTAAATCAACACCGCAAAAGCTTTTAGTTTTTCGTTGTTGTTTAAAACATATTGCAAGTTAAAAGAACCACCAAGATCATCAGTTGGCGTTGATTTGTCTACCAAGACCTTCGTCGTTATTATAGTAAGAAGCGTTACCTATTAGTAGTTTGTCGACGTTTTAAGGTTTTATGGTGATGATCGTTGAATGATCGTTGCGGGCGTTGGCCCGACGTGCCTACCCGAAGGCAAACTTACCCAAAGGTATAAAATCGGTTGGTAGAAAGTGCTTACTGATAAAGACCGTTTTTTCCGTAGATAACAAGAGCTTGTTGTTTGTGGTGCAGTGATGATGGCTAGACCGTCAGCCTATGCCACTACTTTTGTGCCCTCGGGACAGGCGGAGTCAAGTAACGGGTCTAGCAGAAGGTTCCACAAGGTAGGTCCCAGTACCGAGCCTTGGGGGCAGCCCTAAGTGACATTTTTTGTTACTGTCACATTTCCCTGCGTAAATGACACCGCGCGGTCAGTTAAATAGTTCTTGATAATTGCCAGGATCTCGTGCGGAAGTTGCTTGATCCGGAGGGTGTCGAACAGGCCAGGCCACCAGACATTATCGAAAGCGCCCCGTATGTCCACGAAGATTGTTAAAACATATTTCCGAGGCGAGTCAGAGACCGCTGGTTTGTAGGTTAGAAGGGCGTCGGTGGTGGAGCGGCCCGATGTAAATCCAAATTGGTGAGGGGAGTGCAACGGTGTCAAAACGTCTGAGAGTTTGATTTTTATTAATTTCTCTTCCCATATGTGGGAAGCAGTGTGATTGGACGATAATTTTTTACGCTGCCTGTATCTCCCGCGGGGTCCTTTAGTAGAATCACCAAATTGCCATGTTTCCAGGTTCTCGGGAAATATCCGAGATTCCAGCACGCATTCAGAATTCTCAGCAGGGACTGTCCAGTATGCGGGTGCGTCAATTTGATAAGCCGCCCCGAAAGGCGATCCAACCCCGGGGCTTTGTTTGGCCGCAGTTCGTGCACGAGGCGGTCAAGTTCCTCGATTGAAAACGGATCGGTGTTGTGCTTCAGCGGAGTGATAGAGATGAAGTCACGATGGCTATTCTGTTGGAGTCCCGTATTCGAGGATGGATCGTCGTCCGGTAGCAATTTGTGATGTAGATACTCTAGCGTGTCGCGTGTTGTCAGGGTTATCGTGTCATCATCGCGTGTAAAACAGCTAAGGACTCCCGACTTATGGAATTTTTCCGCAGCAAGCTTGTACGTAATTCCCCACGGATTTGCATTAAGGTCGTGTTGTACGAAGCGGTCCCAGCTTTTTTTCCTGGCGATGCACAGTGGGCCAAACGAGTATAAAATGTGGACAAAATTATGATTATGATTTTAATGCCATATAATAGGCGTAAGTAACATGGGAAAAATAATGAAAAAATTCAAAATAGATAGGGATGGTTTTTAGAGGGGTGTTTTTTCTAAAATCGGGGTAAAAAAATACAATTTTAATTATAATGAGTTACAATTGGTCCAACTAATACGGAAACATTAATGAAAAAAATATAAAGTGGACAGGGGAGATTTTAAGGGGTGTTTTTGTTCATAAAAACGTTACTAAATTTTTCTTTCACAGTCACTATGTTCACAAACATCTCTAATACCATGAAAATAAAGAAACAAATTTCAGACCCGAGGGTGTGTCCTAAGGGGTGGTTTTCTGGTAAAGTTATCAAGATTATGAGTTTTTTTTTTAACTCAACTATATTCAGAATAGCCATAGACTATGTATAGTAAATAAAAAAAAAATAATTGCAGGGTGGTTATTTAATGAAGTAGTTCGCCAAATGACCATGTATGAAATGTGGACAAAACTATTTAGAATTTGTATTGCTATAAAAACACTGCTTTGAGATTTTAAATTATACAAAAGCTTTGCTTAACGACTTCTTAATTAGTTTTATATGGAAAAGTGGTTACAGAAAAATAGAAAAATAAATTATTTTTCAGTCACTACTGCTATCGGAGTGTGTTTCACTAGATTCTTCCGAGATGTCGTCTGATATGATGGCCGTTAAATTTTGCTCTTCTTCACTTGGGGGAGATAAAAGCTGTAGAACTTCCGCAGAAAGACTTTTCCTTAATTTTTGAGGCAACTTTCTGAGTGAAGTTACATAAGGATCCGATGAAACAAGCAATAGATTGAGTCGTGGTTTCTCTTGATACTTTTCTTGTGTGACTTCTTCTATAAAGTTTCAAATCCTTATTTCTGGTTTTTTGTGCTTCTTCAGAAAGCTGTCCCATTGGAAGTAAAGCATGCTCAATGATTTCTGCACCATGAATAAGAATTTAAGTTGGGCTGTTTCCAAAGCATAATTTTTAAAAGCTTGTACATTTAATTGGAAGCCGGAAGAAATAGCTTCAAGTATCACGGAACAGTTTTTAATAAGCCCTTTGTCGATACCGGTAATATTTCAAGATTCCTAAACAAACGTCGAGCAGTGTTACCATCGTTTGAAGTACCACTACCTCCAGGCTTTACGTGGTCAACCAATAATCCTAACTGAGTTTTAAAATCTTCTTGCACTCTCTTTTTTCTATTTGCAAATAATTCCCTCTCTTCAGGTTGTCTAACTTGCCACTTTTTAAAATCTAAACGGTAAGAAATATGAATAATACACTCAAAAAACCTTATCCAGGCGTGCAATCGCGACAAACCAAAACGATATGCGGTTTCATCGACTTCTCTTGCGGTTACTCCCGCCACATTGATCATTTGGGTAGGAGTTGCATTGCAAATATAGCATTTCTGTGCAGATGTTGTATCAGTTATGGCATTACAAATCTTCCCATCTAACATTGTAAGTGCCATTTGGTGTGTCACAAAAAACGTTTTGTTTGCGACACGAACTTGGGTTTTCTTTAGATCACTAATTTGCTTTTCAATATAATCTATTTCGTGTTTTGAAATTTCGGTTGTTTCTTTTTTAAATTGCAAGCGAATAGGCCTACAATATGTGACCGAAGAAGGCCGCGGATTTTGCCACAAAATAACTTTATTTGGTGCCGAACTTGAATATAATTGAAGCGGTACAAACGAACTTATAAACATGTCACTGTCACGCAAATTTTCCCTTGACTTTTGCTTATATTCACTGTGTCCCGTACGAATCCGTCAGATTCTGTTCCGAGAGTGCTTCAACGAGTTGGTACTGAGTAACGCTCGCAGGCACATCGGCGATCAGCATGCGGGGCCATCTCTTCTTTATTGGAACCGCTTTAAGTCGCAGATCTTTCAGAATTTGCGAGTCTGCAAGTTTTAAGATGGAGTCGCAACGTGAGTCCAGGAGTACAGCGTTATCTTTCATCGCAACTATTTTGTCCACCTTAATTCCGTAATCACACGGGGCCCTTGATTGAAGGATCTTTTTGGTGTCCTCAGCGGTGCGGATTCCCGGGCAGTCGGGTTCAGGAATGATCGTCATCTTAAATTTTGGGGGCGCGGGTGCTGAGACAGGGACCTATTTACTAGCTGGGGCTAAAGTCGGAGCGCGCGCGGCGATGGCCCCATATGTGGGCGCATCAGTCGTATTGCAGAGTTGGGAAGACACTGCTTCCCTGACAATATTACAGATTCGTTTCTCATCTAAAGAAGACCCTTGAGTTGTAGGAGTGGACTCGAATTTGCAAGCCAGTAAGGCTACTAGGCCACGTTGTATGAGGTCAAGCGCGAGCAGAGTGTTTTGCCGTTTGGCATTTGATTCTTTTAGGGTGAGTAAAAAATCGCGGGCAACAGTTAAATTTGCGCTGCATACCTCGATAATGCTGCGAGGATCCTCCAGGTCACTATCCTCGAATTGAGTTAGGGTGGCTAGCTGCCCTGCCACACTGGTTTCTCCTGGGATGTATGTTGTTGAATGGAAGTCTGAAGTCTGAAGTCTGTGGATGTATATGGGGCACATGTTTGAGGCGGTGTGATGGGCTATGTCTTTAGATCCGCTGCGCTGGCAATTTACACATCTGTGATTGTTTGGGTTCTCGCGATTTGGACACCTGCTTGCTTCGTGGTCAGAGCTGGAACAATAGCCGCAAGCCTGGGGAGAGTTGCAATTTTTAGCGATGTGTCCGTACCGTTGGCAGTTATAACATCTCGTTACAGTAAGAAAATCACGAATCTGATGTGATCGCCATGACGTCTATATCCGTCCGGTCTGCAGAAAGTGCCGGCGCGCTGCTGGGTGCACTTCTATTATGTAATTCACGGATTCGTTTGGGGCACTTAACTACGAGTTATCTGGACGTCTTCGGCCATGTTTGTAGATTTTCCTGACAAAATGGTCTGAAACCGAGTCCGGTAGATTTTGTCCACTCAGTTCTTCCAGAAGCTGCTCTTGTGTAACATTTGCTGGTACATCCATTATCTGCATTTTCGGCCACATCTTTCTTATCGGGACCGCTTTCAATTTCAGGTCTTTGAGAACTTGCGAATCTCCCAGCTTTAAAATCGAGTCACAGCGTGATTCGAGTAGTACCGCGTTGTCTTTTGTCTTTCATTGTTACTCGTATGCCATATTCGCGGGCAGAGTGGGATAGAAGAATTCGTTTTGTATCTTCTGCAGTGTGCACTCCAGGACAGTCTTCTTCGGGGACGATTGTAATTTTATGTTTGGGAGGCGCGGGTTTGGTGACTTGTGTTGGTTTAGTGGCTGAGGCAGTTGGGGTTCGCGCTGCAATGGCCCCATACGTAGGCGTAGGGGCTACTGTTGATACGGAAGTTGTGAGTCTACCGCGCTCTTTACAATTTCGCAGATTCTGTTCTCGTCTATCGGGGGTGGATTTGAGTTTGATGCGAGTTCCCGCTCGTTGGACAGCAGGGTGTTTAAACCTTTCTGAATAAGCTTAAGGGCCAACAGTGTGCAGTGACGCTTTCCGAGCTGCTCTTTGCTTGTCATGATGAAGTCGCGTGCTACGGCTAGGTTAGCGCTACATACCTTAATTACAGCGCGCCAGTCGTTCATATCTGCATCTGGAAATGGGACCGGAGTTCCTAGCTGGGCAGCTACGCTACATACCTTAATTACAGCGCGCCAGTCGTTCATATCTGCATCTGGAAATTGGACCGGAGTTCCTAGCTGGGCAGCTACGCTGACTTCCGGGGTTACAGATTTCCGGAGGTTGGAGGTGGACGCCGCGGCGGGTTTTGCAGGCATTTTGATTAATTGTTCGTGCGTTTTCTGACGCTATCGGCAGAGGACCGCGTGTCCCCTACCTGGACGGCCGGAAAAGCGCACCACTTGCACAACACAGTCACTAAGGTCTATTTCCTTTCCAAATTCCGCACGTCACCTTTAATTAATTAACCGTTTTTGGATAATCTCACGGGAACTTCGACACAGGAAACGGCCTAGACGATGACGTCAGCGTCTGGCCTCGAGCGTGCGAAAGAGTCGGAGCGGAGTGGGGACGCAGCCACTGCACGTCTGCTTCGCTCGAGCGCTCGGACTCGAATGATTCGCTCACCAGGGGAGCGAACGGGCTGGAGTCGGGTCGGGGAAGGGGCGGAAAACCTGTTTGCTCACTAGGGGAACAAACGGGTAGGAGTCGGGGAACGGAAGGCTTGTTTGTGTGTTGGGAAAGAAGCGGGCCGGGAAGTGTCTGTCGTTAGCTCAGCACGCGGCTTTTGTCAACTCGATCGCGTAGTGGGGTTGCTCACGACGATTGACCCGCGGACTAGCACCGGTGGGGGACCTTGGTTCGGCGCGGAGTCCGGATACCGCCACCCGGAGAGAACACAGACTCCGGGGCTGATACGATGAACGCGGTTGACGCAGTTGAGTTCGCGCGGATTTTCTACTCCGGTACGAAGACAGAGCGGGATTTTTCCGCCACCGGGAGCGGTTTCTCCTCAGTAACTTCGTTACACATCAGTACACATATTTTCATCAGGCAAAATGTATTTTTTAAATATAACGTTTAGTGCGTCAAGAAGTGATTGGATTTTGTACAATCTGTCACCTTTTGGGCATAATTCGTTATCCGAGAAATGCCACATTCGGAGCAAAATTTCAAACCGGTTACGTGACATAGATTTAGCTGCGTTTGATAAATAGAGGTCTGATTTTCGCCAATAATCTGATGATTGGCTTATAGTTTCTTCAGATATGTCTTTCACAATAGTTTGCTCTGCATAACGATTATATCTACATGTTAGTTTATAACACAAAAATGGAACTTTGGCTCACACAGGGATTTATTATAAGTAATAAGTAATGCCAGAAAACAGCAAGTCCTTCGGCTGGTACAGTTCGAAATACTGCCGAGTCTCATTGTTCTTAATCTTGCTCTCTAGGATGTTCCGAATTCTTTTTAACTGTTCGTCTTGTAGTTGTGCTGACACGAGCCAATCACTCTCCGTTAGATCGACGTTATTTACTTCTATGTCCGCAACCGGATAACTGCTTAGTGCGTCTACATGGGTCATACGAATGCCTGGTCGATATTTGATTTGGAAGGTATAGTCTTGGACTTCTAGTCACCATCGGCCAATGCGAGGTATCAAATCTTTCTTCGAAAATGCCGTTTTCAGCGCATTGCAATCAGTGACTACGGTAAACCCAGCAGGTATACACAGAAATGCTTCAACGCATTGACCACAGCCATTGTCTCCAGTTCGTACCAGTGGTATTGTCGTTGGTCCACCGTCGTCTGCTTACTGTAGTACGCAACCACTCTCTGCTTCCCGTCATGTTCTTGCAGTAATATAGTTCCCAACCCTAGGGCGGAAGCGTCAGTGTGCAGTTCTGTCGGCAATTGGGGATTGAAGATAGCCAATACAGGTCTCGTGGTAAGGATGGACTTCACCTTCTCGAATGCCTGTTGCTGCTCGGCCTCCCAGCACCACTGCCTCCCAGCACCACTTAACGTCTTTTCGCGTCAACGGGGTTAACAACGGCTCTACAATTCGGGAATAGTCTTTGGCGAATTTTCGGAAGTATCCGGACAAACCGAGAAACTGACGAACTTGTTTCACGTTTTCCGGTGGTGTCATTGCTAAAACGGCTACTGCTACTGAAGAAAGTGCACTTGCTTAACTTTAACTTCAGATCGTTTTTTGGAACGCTTCCAGTACCAATCGCAGCCGATTCAACCCTTGTTCAATGGTCACAGAGGGTATTATAACGTCGTCCATGTACGGGAACGCGACCGTATTCCTTAATTCCCTAAATTAATATTACGCAACTCTGACTCTCAGCTCTTCAAGATAGCATGCGGTCTCCGATCGTGGAGTTAACCTAGTTCACTTCCCCCAGTCTCCTAATTTTTACCCTAGTCAGTAATAGTAGATTTATCAAATTCAAAATGGCGGACCTAAAATGGTAGACCTATTGTGAAAAAAATTAAGTTATTGCTCCGAAAGTATGTACTATAAGGTTGTCGGGGTTGTTGATTACGAATTTGATATCAGATTTATCAAATTCAAAATGGCGGACCTAAAATGGTGGACCTATTGTGAAAAAAATTAAGTCATTGCTCCGAAAGTATGTACTATAAGCTTTTTCGGGGTTGCTGATTACGAATTTGATATCAGATTTATCAAATTCAAAATGGCGGACCTAAAATGGTAGACCTATTGTGAAAAAAATTAAGTCATTGCTCCGAAAGTATGTACTACAAGCTTGTCGGCTTTGCTGATTACGAATTTGATATCAGAATTATCAAATTCAAAATGGCGGACCTAAAATGGTAGACCTATTGTGAAAAAAATTTAGTCATTGCTCCGAAAGTATGTACTATAAGCTTTTCGGGGTCGCTGATTACGAATTTGATATCAGATTTATCAAATTCAAAATGGCGAACCCAAAATGGGGGACGTATTTTGAAAAAACATAAGTTATTGCAATGAAAAATTGTATAAAAAAAGTTTTCGGCATCAGTAATCATGAATTTGATATTGGATTAATAAAATTCACACCAAATATACAGTTTGTCATGACTGAATATTTAATTTTATGATCAGAAACCCAATTACGAGTCAACTGAAAAAGGTCAGCTAAAAATTACTGATTTCTCATGGTGAGAAGACTGTTGATACTCGAGATATACCTATTGTATATAATAAAAATAGCTCATACTACACTTCGCAGCAAAATTAAGGGATAAAGTTATTATTTTCAAATAAACTTAAATTTTCTGTAATTAAAATATGTTTTTTAGACATACCTACTATTATTATTTCAATCTTGTGTTTTCGATAAAAATATGTGAAAAGCTTGAAAACGTAATTAAAAGTAGACGTCATGAATAACAGAGAACGTTAAATTAGTAACTCTTCTCGAAGAAGGTCATTCCCAACAAGAAGTTGCCCGAAGATGAGATGTAAATTAAATAATAATTAAACGTCGAAATCGAAATCATCGTCGCTGCATGATTCCGTTTCACTTTCAGTCGCAGTTAAATTTGAAATTACTACAGGAAGTAGAAGGTCCATTACTTCGGAAGGCAGTGGTTTACTATCTTTGATCTTCAATTTTTCTAAACTAGTGATTAGCGGATCCGAAGATGCAAGAAGCCGATAAAAGGTGTCTGTCATAGTTTTTTCGCGCGTACAGTTGCGGGCGTTGAAAACTCACACATTGACAACGCCAAACTTTTAGCTTTGTAAATGGTATTGAAAGTGACGTTTTCCAAAATGTCACTCAAACATTATCCACATTAATTTCTCTCGCAATGGCTCTTATACTCATACCGTCCCTGATTTTTGCAAATCAGATAATTGCGGCATTTCAAAAGTTACGCGCGATTTTGACCTAATATGTCAAATACTGACACTGACTTTATAATCCTTGATGAAAATCCTGTTTACGCTAATCAAATTTCGGAATTTATACAGAGTGTTTAAATCTTTCCTATCTGATATTTCAACGGCCGCAACTGTACCTACATAAAACACTGATCCTTTCAAACTATGCATTAAATTTAATTAATCAATCAGATACGTAATAAATACGAAGTCTGTTGTACTCGCAAACTGCTCGCAGTAGCCTTGAAGAGTAGTTGGAATGGTCCTCTACTCACTTTGTATTTCTTCCATACAGAATTAACGTCAAAATGCACAGATTCCATTGCATGTTCACTGAAAAACATCAAACCTTGCTGCGTTTTGTTGCAGAACTGCACAATATAAAAAAAAACAGCATGAAGTTTGGAAGTTACACTAATATTCAAAGATAGATAACTCTCTTTGAACGAATCTATGCGAGTATAATATCCGAAATTGAGATCCAGGTCTTGACCAAAGCATGATTGAACAACTGCTCTGCAATCTTGGAAAACTCTGACAAACTTTAAACATCCCAGACTGGAATTTCTACATAAAACAACAACAAGAGTTTTACTAGCGTTCCCTTTGAAACCTGTACCACCATGGGTTACTTCGCGCTGAACATTACAAAATTTTGCCCCTGTTAGTGCTTTTTTTTCAAAATTAGCCATGATATGTATGAAGAGTGTATTTACAACACCTAACATTAAATGCAGTTCAGGTGGAGTAATAAGGCTTACGAACAGTGCTTCTAATGGCCGTTTGCACCGTCAATACTAAGTAATGCTTAAGTATTGGACCAGACTTAAGTTGCCGATTTCATTTGCACCGCTACCAAATGGTTTCTTAAGCTGTGCCTAAGTTAAGCCCCCGAATATTCCTGTCCTAACTTTTAGGCAATGCTTCGCACATGCGTATAAGATATTTTGTTTTGTTCGGACTTGTGATGTTGATGGCGCTGGCGCGAAATTATCCATTTCTTGTCGGTTGTCGCAGCTTCGCATCGGCGAATCTTTTACATTAAATTATTAGTTCAGCAAATTTGTTGCTATTTTATCATGAGTTGCCAGATAAGGTTATTGGACAAACGGCTGTCTATAGCCGAATTAACTGAGCAGTAGCTGAAGAGGAATGTGGAGCTTGACGAAGTACAAGTAGAATTAGTTAAAAAAAGGATAATTAAAAAAAAAATATGAACTCGAATAACAATTCTGTATTGTAATACATTTTTTATTATAAATTTGCAAAATGATTATTTATAAATCCATTTCTAATGTCTCTATTGGCATGGTCCTCTGCATTTGGATTTATAGGTGGTACTTGTCCCATTTGGATCATTTCTTCCAAAACATTGTGTTCTATGCCCTCAGCAGGTGGTGCTTCTTGTTCATTGTTTAACTTGGCAAAGTTGTGTAGCACTCCTGCAGCAATAATTACTGTCAAAGCAGTGTCCATTTTTAACCGTAGGCCATATGCAAGTACAGGAAATTCAATATGGGTGTTAAAAAGTATGGCCGTAGGGGTGATCCACTATCACCTGAGTAAATACATTATTGTAATCTTATTGATGTAATTTGTGGATTTTGCACATTACTTAACAATACACAATTGGGAAAATGTCCAGCATCAAACCTTGCTTACACACGACTACTGTTAAAAATTGTGGCATCATGTGCTGAAAATAAGTACATATTTATATGATTGGTACTTTATTTGTCTGTATTTCTTACAAATCTGTAGGATGTTCGATGTTCTATCTCATCTTTAATTAACTCTTAACAAATTCAATGTTGTTTGCTTGGTTAGGCTAAAAAGGAATACAATTTATTTTAAAATTTTGATTATTTTATTACATTAGCTAGGTTTGTGAGTGACTATGGGTACTTATCGGAATCTCTTATAAAAACCTTATTCATCAAGAGTATCGAAATGCTCAGAATTATTTTGAGGATATCAAAATCGTCCTCGAATATATCGTCGTTGCTGTTTTCAAGATAATTAGCCATAATGTAAAAAAAGTCAAAAACACGATCGTTAACCGTTCTCTGTAATGATAACAATAACAGAGAAAAGAACTAAGAGAAGTGGTTAGAAATAGTGTACCTATATAAAAGTTTACTAAGAGTAGGGCAAACGCGTATATTTGACAACTATTTTTGATCCAAATTTATGTCAGTTTAATGTCATTAGGTCAGTAGCGTCACAAGAGTTTCTTTTAACGGATCAGAATAAATAAAAAAATTAAAAATACTGGAAAACCAAACCAAACAATATTTTATTGAACAATAATAAATATTTTTGCTTAAACATTCATTTAAATACTAAATACGAATCTATTGTTTTAAATTTTGAACCATATCCCTCATGGCATGACTCTTGCTGGGCCATTTAATTTTTTGGCGGATTCTGATTTCCCTTTTTAATTTCGCAGTATAAATTTTTAAACGATAAACCATCAATTTTAATGCAAACTTTGATTTTATGTTACAACAACGTCGAAATTTGATTGCCTGATAATCAGGATCGGCAAAAACTCCATCCTTTAGAATTTTCAATATATTTCCGCTGTAGCTATTTTTCTTTAAATATTTTTTTAAATTGGAAAATGCTTTTTCTACTAAAATTGCAGTCTGAAATGTCTTGTCCGTCACATAAAACAGACATCCTGCTTTGTATTCCTTTAGAGCTACAAATTTAGAATAAGGTCTAATAGTAATTCGTTTAGTTTTTGATCCTAAAGCCAACATACAATCCTGACAAATTTTTAAATTTACTTAAAGCCAGTGTCGTCGTCCGGGAACTTATCAGTTTAAACCACTTGGAAACCATATCGATAAAAAATGCCGTTGTTAAAGATGATTTATCTTCGGTAGATTCTGCAGCTAATCGCATCCCACAGCTAACGTCCCAATTTAACACATTTAATGCATGGGAAACTTTCATTTTGTTGAAATGTCCCGTATTCAATAAATCGACGCTTAATTTTGGTGCAAATTTTAAATCCACAGTTTCTTCTTCATCACAAAATGTTTTTATATGTTCAATTTTCACAAGATTGCTTGGTAATTTGTATTTTTCTACAAAATATCGTGATAACTGTATACTTTTGTTCTGCACCAAACAATTCTTAATATTTTTCAATAAATGTGGCCCATCTGCTAAGAAGTAGATTTTTCGTCCATCAGAAGGATTTATAATAAAATTTTTAGTGGCACGATGTTTTCCAGCCATTATTCCAAATTTTCTCCACATAGCTTGATTTGCAGCCCCCATATCAGAAGTAACAGAATGAATTGTTAATCCTATTTCACTGGTTTTCTGAAAAATTTCTAATAGGATATCTCCTAGAATCATTCCGTTGGTGCTGTCTCCCGTGTAGTAGAATGCGGCTATTTGCTTCCACCTGGTTGAAATTCCTCCCAGCATAATTACCAAAGCTTTACTGGCTACACCTTTATGTTGAGGGAAAGTAATATTGCCAACATATGTTCCGGTTTGAACGCAATAGTCTAATCCAGGCTTTATATCCATTTCATCCAAAACTAACATGCAATCTTTAACAAAATCATTATTGAATGTCTCTATCTTAATTTTCATAAAATTTATAACATCATCTAAAACTCCCGACTTAAACTGTAAATTTTGTAAATGATAATTTAATGTGCGAATGGAAATGGCAATTTCATTTTTCTCAACATGGTATATCCACTGGTTCCACATGCAAATTTAAGTTTCAGTGATTTGGTTAAAGTTTCGTTTGAACATTTTCTGAATTTTTTTGTTCTAATGGCCTGAAGTTGATCTTCTGTAAAAACATTTTCCAATTTTTCTTTTAGTTCTTTATTTTGACGTTTTTGTAAGTAGAGGGTATTACTTAATTTTTTGTTATTTACTTTAAAAATCATCAATCTCTTCTTTAAATTCTGAATTTTTTTTTGGAGACGGACGTGATCAAAATTTTCTTTAAATTGGTTTAAATTATCCGGTAACGCAGCACACATTTTTTCTTCTATGTTTGAATTTAATGAGAACTTCGGAAAGCCGAAAATAGAAGGTGCAGCATGCTTCTTCAGTACTTTCCCATAAATTTCCCACTGATCTTCTGAAAAATGGTCTGCACATATTCTTCCATTCTTCGGTGGCGTTCTATTCATGTGCTTTGTCCAAATAGAACGCTTATATGGGTTTTTCGGGATAGATTTGAAAATTATACCATCTTCGCTTCTGTTTTTACATCCTTCTACACTGCAGCCTGTCATTGTTGTTATTTGACGAACGGCAATGAATGTCACAATGACGTATATTTTAATAAAATAAATAAATAGGCTGTGGTAAAAGTGATCCACCAATCAAATTGGATCACGCTGTTTGCCCTACTCTTAGTAAACTTTTATATAGGTACACTAGTTAGAAACACCTGTCAAAAATCTAGTTTGTAACTAAGTTTATACCAACCGCCGCCAATATTACTACAATTTTGCTGTGTTGCCAAATTGAATAGACCTTACCGTTGCTTACATTTAAGGAGTGCTTAACTATCTACGGTGCAAACGATGAGAGACTTAGATAAGACATAACTTTAAGTCTTTCTTATGGTAAGTAATGCTTAGCTACAAAACGGTGCAAACGGGCATAACAAACGGTGGATGGATACAATTTTTAAAGCACTTGGATTAGCTTTTTACGGCCTCTGCTTGCAACCATTTCGTAAAATTTTCCTTAGAATTACTAATGGTTCTCAAAGCACCCCATTGGTCAAGTTTATCCTTCATTGCATAACACCATGTGCAAGGAAAAAGGCTGCTGTGCCACATGATACCTGTTAAAATATTTGCAATTTTTAAATGGGTTGCGATTGTTCCATGAAAATCGTTAACGTTTATTACCGTGGTGCGTGGTCTTTTGGCATTTTATGTAATAGAAATCAAACATAGAATCAATCACAATTAATATTTTGGACTTAAAAGTAAATTGACAGAACTGGTACTTCTAAAAAAATTATTTGACAGGAGCATAAATTCAAAGCTTACTAAATATACATAACTTGAAATATAAATTTGCAATAATAATTCATTTTACAAAAACGGCTCTACCGATTTTTTTCTTTTTGAATCTAAAATATTTGTGGGAATTCAAGTGAATATATTTTACAGAAAAACCGGAAGTGCAGGCATCTCTAGGTTGAAATTATTTGAAGATAGGCGTGCTCGTATAACGCAGATTCCCGCAGTAATTTGGCGAAGAGGGTCGGCTTGCTGAACTGATTCACCATTACTTTTCTCATTTTTTTTCCAACTCACAGCCAAGCAATCTTGGGAGTCGTACCACCTCCTGGCTAGTCCGATGGGTCGGTTGGCGACCAATTTGACTTGACGGTGGTCAGGTCGGACCAGCGGTAACACGCGGCCAATTCGCCGAACCCACGATTCGACGGGCTGGTCCGTCCTTTGAGGGTCAAATTCCGGGATCATCTTATCCTCTCCCTGGTGACTGCCGAAACTGGGTCTACTTTCTACCTCGTGCAATCTTTTATCTATTCTTCGTAACTTTTTCCTTTTCTTCACATTGGACGACACTCTTTGCTAGTTGAGGGTTGCTCTACCAAAGCTGGAGTCATCCGCTCTTGTTCTGACGACATTGTACTGGGTCATGGTCACTTTACTCACTATCCCACTCCTGATTTGTAAGAAAATATGAACCCCGTGACAAAATTAAGACGTTTATTAATATGTAATTGACAACACATCCACGGCTTTATGAGGGTAGACCAGACTAAGATGTGACTCGATACAATGCTAATTACCAGGGTGATTTTGAAAGTTGTGCAGAAATTTTAACTACGAGCTACTGGCTTCGATCTCGCGTCACCAGACTATAGCACCGGAATCTGTTCGTTGTGGGTCGAAAATGGGTAATGCAATGTCATTGTTACTCGGCTTTGGTGCTGTCAGCTACTTCTCGAGATTTTTGGAAAGTTCCTCTAGAGCCTCTTGAACTTCCATGTCGGATACTTCACCATCACACAAACTGGGTGGTTTTGCAGGTAGATCCCACTTCTGATATTAGTTTCACTTTATAAGTTCGGGTTCTGGCTCACGCAGAGATTTATTATAAGTAATAAGTAATGCCAGAAAACAGCAAGTAGTCAAGGCGACCCTTATTGTTCTGCCTGGAGGCAATGGTTTGCGCCCGCGGCTCCGTACCATCCCCCACTCTTGACCACCCATCAGGCGTCATCGTTGTTTCCGTCATCGTTCTCATTATTGCTAACATACAAGCTCATTTTCATTTTTAATTTGAATAACATTTGTTACTCCTACTATTTCTTTAAAATTAAATTCCGCAAGAATTTGGATTATATTCAGCTGATTCACTATGAGACGATCCGCTAATGTCACCGCTAGAACTTTTATTTTCATATGGCGGACTTGCGTCTGAATCATGCACAGGATCTTTATCACTCAGAAGTTCTTGAAGATGTGCTTGCTCTCTTTCAAACGACATCTTGCACTTTTATGCGCAAACACCCTCTCTGTTATTTGTCCTGTTTTTTACTCGATTTTGCACTGCAGGTCTTGACTTGCGTTCTGTGTATTTCAATTAATACACATGGCGTGAAAATGTTTTTTTCAAACGTGCGCCGCGTGTATACTAGTCACACGGGGGTAAAAAGGGGTAAAACAATAAAGGAATGCCAAACTGTCGTATTGCAAGCATGCTTGTATCATTTTATTAACATTGGCAGTTTTAGCTGCCCAAATTTTAGGGGGAAATACGCTATTTTCCGCTATGTAATTTTCTACTAAATAATTTGCAAACTGATCAACTCTTGGGTCATTAGGCTTATCCGACATAAAATCGTCTACAAGAGTACAAAACAATTCCCTACGTCTTGTGGTGGTAAGAACGTGAGTTCAATTAAATAACGATGCCACAGTTCAGTCAAGCTTTTCGTCTTGTATTCGGAGACAAGTCCCAGATTTTGAATTTTTCTCCACCAGTAAAAATAATAAAAATACGTAAATATTGAGGTACAACCTCCAAAAAAAAAAATACTCACCACGATTGTGCCACAACACTTGTTGGTTTTAGAGTACATCCCATGCCTTCGCACAATTTTTTTAAAAGGTGAAAGGTTTTTACCTAAGATTTTTTGTTTTTATCTTTTAAAAGACAAAAAGCAACGGGTATATGCCATTGACGTATACATATATGTAGAGGGAATATTTGCAAAAAGTACTTCGGGCAAAAATCAATTATTGCTAGTGTTATTTGATTTGACCACAATACTTCTGCAGGGTCATTATAAATGATTGTCTCATCGCAGTAGGCGTTGATGACGTAGTTGAATGTGCCGCAAACTTCATAACGTGGGTGAAACTAGTATCGCCGATAGGTGACGCTACTGGCGGTAGTGGAAATCTGTCTACTAATTTATCTAACGCTGGGAGGGTGGCGGCACATCCAACATTTTTGTGGGTTTTTAAAACCATCTATGATGGGACAATCATTTATGATGACCCTGTATATATTTTTCATATGGAATTGTATTTCTTTATGTTCAGGATATTTTATATTAAGCAGTTTCTGTTTTAACCTCGTATGAGGACGGTGTAGTAATATTAGCACTGTTATAGGAAACTGATGAATTTGCATCTTAGATATAGTGGTCCCAGAACTACGTCGATTTTATGGCAGGGCAATTTATTGTTATTTTTAATTTCTAAATTGTTTTTTACGTCTAAATTGTTTCCGTCGAATTGCATGATGCTGCAATTGTACCCTTAAACTTTAACATTAAAGTTTACCATTTACCATAGAAACATATTGTTACAACAATCCATTAAAGTCACTTTAAGCTAAAGCCACGACCCAAGGTACAACATCTTTGATGGCTCGAGGTACAACAATGTGCAAGTGACATAAAAACCCGGAATGTATCAGTTTTAGGTAATAGTGTTCGCAACTTTTACGGCATATGATAACGTATACACCACCGATATTTGAAAATTTTAAAATAAAAGGTAACAGTGTGGGGGCTTACCTAACTGGATTAAGAAAATTTACTTTGCATATACGAAATAGCATGCGTTGATTTACTCTACCACATGTAGACTGACGGCTGTTCAACCTAACTAAATAAAATGGCCTACAAGGCATCTGTAAAAGTATTGTAATGTTTTGGCCCTGGTCCTGTAGATGGCACTTAGAGATCAAAAGACCCATAGACAACACAGTAAACCTATAGAACGCAAACTCCCATAGTTTTTTGTGTCCCGACGCCATCTACTGGCTTGTGGTAGGTGCAAAATAAGACACAGCTAGCTGGATATCCTGGCTTTTTTATTTATTTTAATTATCAAAATAATTTATTTATGAAATTAAAAGACTACATTTATTTTGAAGTTTTTATTTTCAATTTTTTTCGATACATTTCCATTGCATTTTTATAAATTTTGATTTGGTGTTTCTTTTTCTCAATTGCGACAAACAGAGATTTATGGCTTCCTCACCTTCAAAATTTTGCTCGTTATTTTGACATTGAATTTTGCATGTAACGTTTTCGGTACATTGCAGCCCGTAGTTGCAGCCCGAATTTTGGATTAACATTCTGGCTTTTTATAATTTTGATTATGCTCAGCTTTTCTTATTTTCTTTTTGAAACTTTCACAAGAATTTATATCTTCATTACTACATAAAACAGGATTTACTCAATTTACTTATAGCGTCTTCAGTAGAAATATCGTAGATCAGTAGATCGGATGAAAATTCTATAAAAAATAGTGTTCAATTAAAATATAATTATCAATATTTTTTTACTATTACTGGAAGTAAGTCTGGACTGGAAAAGGAGGGAAGTTGTATTGAGTCGAGGGTATGGCCACATTCAGCAATCCATGGTTCGTGCCGAAGTATTTGCTGGTAAAATGAAGTCCACACACAGTGTAGCTGTTATACCTACACTTTAATAGGCTACAAAGTTGATAACTGCTTGTTACCCGTGTTTTTAATCCATTCCATAAAATGCCCAGGATGGTATTTAATTGGATTTGAAAATCTATCGCGAGTTCCACATGGTTTAAATACCTTTGCACTCTGCAAATTTTCGTAACAGTAGATTTATTATTTATGACTTAATATGTCAAAATATATATTTTTTTTAAATTTTGGCATAAGTTTCCGCGATTTTTATTTTTTTATTTTTCACTTTAGTATAATTGCATGATAACTCCTAGGATACGAAATACGTAAACATGTCCATAACAACCGGGGAATAAAACAGGGCGTAATAAGAATAACGCCCTCATCAATTCATAGCTGCAAAGATGCCAATTTTTTTTTTTTAAAGAACACGTATAGTGAAAAATAAAATCTTGTATGCACCACGGCGTCACCGAATGATTACGCCCATCTAACGATATCCATCTCTCGGGCTAAAGCCCTCGAGCTGGATTCATCGTTCTCCGGGCGTAATCATCGTTGTAACGCCCTTGGTGCATAAATAGCTAATAAAACGGCAGCGTCCCCTGACGGCTTGTGGTGGGTGCGTTTCCAAAAAACCCGATAAAACGCATAGGAGTTTGCGTTCTATGCAATTGCCACCATTTTGGCGCCAGATGAGGCGGCAAATTTGAATACATCTAAAATCACGCTGTACTTACTATGTACTAAAAAGTTTATCCGACCTTTTTGACACACCCGATATAGCAACCAAAACGCAACTTCTGTAACGTTCGTTGTCACAAATGAGAAATAAAACACAAAAATCGTTGTTTATTGTTAAAATAAATTTTATTATTTTATTTTTATTAATAGTTATTGCTTATTATTAAAATCTCTCGCTGGACGAACTATGTCTACAAACAGACATGACACTATTTAACATTTTTAACTAAGTCAGGCATTGCTGCGCTTCTTGAACTCTTGTTTATACTATTGTTCATCTTTATTAATTTCCTTTAAGGCAAAGAAATATCTGGTTCTAAAGAAAGCTCGTACAAGAGCATGTAAATTATTTTCATGACAGATTGATAAATCCAAACTACGATTTTGCATGAATGTTTCAGCGGCTTGCTCAAAACTCATATGATTTTTTATCAAATCCAATCGGATTGTACTCAAATAGTTTTCTGCGATCAAGAAATATGAAAACACTTCCATTTTTGGATAAACCAAATTGCTTTCTTTGAATTCCTTGAAATGGGTTAACAGTGAGGGCTCGATCGTTTCATCTGATGAAGATGTTAGGGCTGAAATACATTTTGCACAGCTTATTTTCAGAGATAATATTCATATATGTATAATATTCAACAAATAATACAAGGCTTGCTTTACTTTGTCAAACTCGTCAGCAGGAGTGTCCATTTCAATATCTGCTGAAACATATTCATTGCATTTCTCTTCAGTATCTTTTGCTTTACTTTTACAGTAACTAATTAAATGTGTTCTCATATCAGTATCATAGTTACCCTGTATGATCTGACACTCATATTGAGAGAGAGTGACCAATCGCAATGATACCTTAAAGTCATGAGGTCCTGGTATTGGCGTTCGGCTTCGAATGACTGAAAACAAATTCTCGAGTGCATCTTGTGTGAGACGGCTTCCCATTAGATATTTGTACCCATGTTTATTTAAGTACTCTTCTTGGACATCCAGCGCAATTTGTGTGGCAAGTATTATTCCACTTTGAACAGGTTTCCTGTCAGACTTTGATCCAATTTTAGTGCCATAAACAATCGTCATGAAGTCATTCATGCAAGTTAATGTATTTGCATGCATGTCCTCATTTATGTGTGACCAGGCAAGATCTTACAAAACCAAGCAGTGGTTGCATGAGTTTCACTAATTTTGCCTTTTGCAATAAAATACTCAATGCCAGCACCTGTGTCATGATGTAGTAGAGCATGTGCGGTACCAACATTCATTTTATCAAAATGGCTGGGATGAAACATGTTTTCCTTGAGTCGTGGGACAACCTTTGTATCAGTTCCAGAGTTCAAATCATATAATTGTTTTATTGCTCCAATGTCAACATATTCACTGGCAAGATGATATTTTTCCTGAATTTCATATATCTAGGGACTTTAAAAAGACCCAAGGTACAACCGGCCCAAGGTACAACGCTTTCCCCTACTCTGGGATTGCTTTTATTATTTTTGATAAAGGTTTCCGTTGCATCAATTTTTGGTTTTTTGATTGCTAAATTATATCGTTTCTTAAAACTAGTTAATAATTCCTTAGACTCCAAGGTCCCACGTAATTTACAATTATCACTTAGTAATTTTAGTGTTTCTCGCATTTTTCCTAGTTCTTTATTCAACCACCCAATGCATTCGTTTTTGGAGTTATGATTGACGCGAATGGTTTTTATTGGAAAAACTAAATTTAGATAATATATAATAATATTCAAAAACATACGAAATTTGTTATTTGCATTACTACCTGATTCAATAAAGTCCCATTCGACGTTACTTCTTAATAAATTGAAAAAATTAAATCTACCTTGCTCTGTGAGCGGTCTTATAACTTTAAGCTTAGTATCGGCTTTGTTGCAATTATGATTTGGCATAGTTACTACTATTCCCAAATGATCAAAAAAATGTGTACAGAGTGGACTAACAATTAATAAGGATGAAAGAACATTTGTGAAAACATTGTCTAGACAAGAGTTTTTCCTAGTTACAAACTGAACCAAAGGTCTTGACTCGTAAGAAAGTAATAAATCACACAACGTCTGGGTATTTACATTGTTAGAATCAAATCGTAAGTTAAAATCGCCTCCAATAATTATGTTTTTTCACTACTAGTCTTAGAAGGCGTCATTATTGACTCTCGAACTGAACCCAGAAGTAGAATTTCTCTCCTACTAGTTCAACTATCCCACCTCCACCCGGCGGCACGGCAATTTTGCCGGAGTACATACACTATTACGGATATTACTATCAAGTAATAGTGCAGTGCTTATCAACATAATTACCGGCGTCTTGCCTCCGCATTTTGACTTTGTTGTGTATTATGTTCTGTGTCAATGTTAAGGAACTTCCTCACGATGTGACATGAGTATAATAATATACCTTTTTGAATTTCAACTACCAATGTGTTATCTAAATCCAGAATTTTTAAATTTTTAAAAAGAGATTGCGGTACTATTCCCGTTGCTGAAATTACAAGTGGTAAAATCGAAATTTTTTCTAAACACCAAAGATTTCTCATAGCAACGGACAGCTCTAAATATTTATTAATTTTTGTGTTATATGTCTGTGTTATATTATGTGAATTTGGAACAGCTATATCTAAAAGATATGCTTGCTTTTGTTGTTTATTTAAAATAATAATGTCTGGTCTGTTATGCTTAATATGAATGTCAGTTAAAATTGTTCTATCAAAATATAACTTGTAACTGTCATTTTCCAAACAACTTTCTGGTGTATAACTATAATGTGGTTGTGTATTCTTTAATAAATTGAATTTAACAGCTAAATTCATGTGTATAATTTTAGCGAATATATCGTGTCGTTTTTTATATTCGCTTTGAGCCAAAACGGTGCAAGAAGAAATAATGTGTTCAATTGTTTCCCCTTCAGTTCCGCAAATCCTACATTTATCAATTATCGATTGTAAACCGCATATGTGTTTTTTATAATTTCTTGTATTTATAACACGATCTTGTATTGCAAATATAAAACCCTCCGTCTCTGGGTGAATATTTGATTTCTTAAGCCATGCATGAGATGCCTGAATATTAACTTCTGGTTGTTCCAGTTCTTTAAAGTATCTCCCATGTAAAGACTTCTGTTTTATATTTGCTATTGTGTCAGGTATATTTGGCTTAACAATGTCTGAAATTATATTATCACTTAAATTTAAAGGTGTGTAGCCTTTATCGGCTGAAACCAAAGCATTGAAAAAGGTGTTATCACGAGCTCTATTGAGGAAATAATTTTTTAGTGAAGCAATTTGATTTTTTAGCAGTATTTCTAGATTTGAAAAACCCCTACCACCGTTTTCGCGTGGTAAATTAAATCTTTCAATAGCAGATTTAGGATGGTGTTTACTAAATTTGGTAAAAAGAACTCTAGTTTTAATGTTTATGTTCTGTAAATTAGTTTTGGACCATTTTATAACACCGAAAGAATAGGTCAGTAATGGAACAGCATATGTATTAACTGCTTTAATTAAATTATTACCGTTTAATTTTGATTTTAAAATAGATTTAATTCTTAAATAAAATTGCTTTTCTAAATTTTCTTTTATAATTGAATGTTGAATATGATTTGATTGATTAATACCTAAATATTTATAAAATTCTCCTTTATTTAAATTTTTAATGATTTCTCCTTCTTGAGTTATATATTCTAAATGTTCGTAATTTAATGTTAATAATTTTTCATTATTAACCAGTGGTTAATAATGAACAGCCGTCACCTAGCAACGAAAGATTTTCTTTGATTTCATTGGTTAACGTAGACAGACGATTTTCAATTTTCATAGCAACCGTTGAAAAATGAGAACTCGGATCGTCGCATCCGACAAAATAATTTAATTAATAATTATTATTAGAAAGGGTTTTAACGTATCTAGTAGTGAAAAAAATAATATACAGTGAGCGGCAAAAGTATGGAATAAATTCATTAAAATTTAAACAAAATTTTTTTCAAAAAAATCTTTGGACAGGTCAATTTTAGTTTATAAAAATACATATTGTAATACAAATCAAAATTCCAAGCAGTCATTTGTTTTCGAGTTATGACGTCATCGATAATTTTTTTAAATGGAAACCCTATATTTTTTTTCTTGATTTTGATAGCCCTTTTAATTGTCTAAACGCCAGTATAAAAATTTTGTTACCTTACATAAGGAAATTTTTGAGAAAAAAAAAATAAAGTTGGAAAAAATAAATTTTATAACTAACAAAAACAAGTCAATCACTCTGCTTATAATACGAGTTCCAGAAGACACTCCGTGGTTTTTCAAAATTTCTAGATATTGTTCTTTTTTCATGATTCCGTCGATTTTGATCAAATCTCCTACGCTATTACCACCAAAACATCCCCAAACCATCACACTACCTCCTCCATGTTTCACTGAAGGCACAACACACTCGGGCAAATATTTTTCATGAGGATAGCGACGAACAATAACTCGCCGACGTGATCCAAAAATTTCAAATTTGCTTTCATTTGTCCATAATACTTTTTTCCATTCTTCTGTAGTCCAGTTAATGTGTTTTTTTGGCCCATATCAGCCTCTTTTTAATATTTTGCTTACGCAAAAGTGTTTTTTTACTGCTACACGTCCTCCAAGTCCTGCATGAAGAAGTCGCTCCTTTACTGTGGTAACCGAAATCGGCTTTTCACGGCTATTATTTAATTGAATAGCAATTTCTGGCGCTGTTAGCCTCCGATTACGTTTACTTTGTGAAACGATGTACTCATCTTCTCTTTTGGAGGTGACTCGGGGGCGGCCTGATCGTGGTCTGTCATGATGAGCCCCAGTTTCACGCTTGCGTTGTACCGCTTTGCTGACAGCTCCTACAGATATTCCAAGTTTGCTTGAAATTTCGCGCACAGTATACCCTTCTTTTGAAAGAATACAAGCCTGCGCCCATTTGATTGGCTGATTCAAATCCAATGTTAAATATGCCCCAATCAGATCGCTTGATAATCTTGGCATTATGTTAATTTTAACAACGAACTTGACATCGCTTTATACAGGGTCTCTATAAATGATTGTCGGGTCCAGCCAGCCATGGAAACTTGTCAAATTTTGAATGTGCCGCTTTGTTCGGCAAATGATGATTGTCATATTTTCAGGTTAGGTTGTTGGCTTTTAACCAGAGACAAGTTTCAACTGTGCTTTACTCTTGCTAACATTAATGTATTTATTATTTAATATCAACACCAACAGGGGAACCATTATTGCCCCCATCGTACCGCCACACACTGTACAGGAATTGGTATGAGAACAAATCCAAACAGATAAATATTGAGAACACCTTGTCCCCGTATACCACAATACAATACTTGATACTGCCTTTTTGTCTGCTTTAGTGCTTTCACATTCCTTGTTTTATGCTAGTGGTAAATACGACCTAGACTGAATTGTCAAATATGGTATTGACTCCCATTTTTTCTTCCAATATAAATAACAGTGTTTTTCATAACAAATAAGTCTTCCTGGTTTTTCAATAAAATCAAATGTATTCAACAACATAATTTACAACACTAAATAACGATAACAAATAGGTATTTTTTTATAAAATAGATTGAGAATGTCCCCCATTAACTTCTAAACACTTGACAATTCTTCATTTATTTTCAAAAATATTTTGCAGCATTTCTTAGTTAAGGGTATAGCAACACTGCTATCCACAGTTCCACACACCAATTTTCAAAACATGTAAAGGAGTCTCTACAAATTGGTGTGGATTCTCAGCACTCCAAATTATGAAATTGAGGTGATTTTCAAACTGATTACATTATTAAACACAACTTTGATAATCTGCAGGTTGGAGTTCTTGTACAACACTAATTTTATAAAGATGCAGTTGTAGCCTATTTTTAATGATTTTGTGACAAGTGCATCATGGTACACCAGATTGCTGAGATAAACAGACTATGGATATCTGTAGAGTCTTTTCCACCATTTCTTTCAAATCCTCGAGTATTTCATCAGATACTGGTGGTCGTCCTAATGATTTACCCTTGCTAATTGTTCTGATTGTTAAAAATCTGTTCACAATTCCCTTAATGTGAGTTAACAATCATCTCGAATGTTGTTCAGATATTTTGATGGAATTCATTTTTACAAACAGATAATTCCCCATTACTAAACCTTCCATTTCGAAAGTAAAAAACAACAATGAACGTGTTCTATTCAACAGAATAAACCATTGCAAAGAAAATAAAGCTAAAATAAAACATAAAACATTAAAGCATAACCTCACAAATTTTGCCAGTGTATTTACCTCTAAAAGCGGACGTACTTGCAATTTTGATTGAAAAATACAGATTTTTGGTGTATATTAACTGTGATTAACTGCGATAAAACGAATATAAGGAACCAAAACTCGACTGACAAGCGCAAACGAAACGTCATTCACTAATGTCAGAAGTGACCGTGAAAACGAACTAGAATTTGGCATCGGTTTCAAAAAAGCGGAACAGTAATTTTTTTTTTCCAAGGCTGGCTTGACCAGACAATCATTTATAGAGACCCTGTACAACCTGGACGAAATTCGTTAGCTGTCTGCAGGCTCTGCGCGGTCCTTTTCTTGGCTCGGTGGCTGTGCGCGGCCGTCGACTCGCGGCTGTGGCGGTGCGGTGGGGGAGCTCTATTCAGCGCGGAGTCCGGGTATTGTCGGCCGGAAGAAACACGGGTTAAGGGGCGGGTCCGGTGGACGCGGTTGAGGTAGTCGGCTCCGCGCTAATTTTCTGGCCCGGCTCAGAGAAAAAACGGAATTTTTCCGCCACCGGGAGCGTTTCCTAGTAACTTCGTTACAACATATATGTACCGGGTGATCAAAAAGGACTGTTTAAGTTGGCAGTACAATTAAGAAAATTTTTTAATTCGGTTATTTATAACACTGCAACTGGATATGTTTTGTTGGTTTATTTGACAAATATCTGATATAGGTATATTATTAACAATGATAAGCCACCAACAACCGGAAGTTACTCCTGTTATACTATTTAAAATACGATCCAGTGTTACCAACTTAAACAGTCCTTCTTGATCACCCCGTATTTTTGGCCGTAAATTTTAAAGCGTGTGCTGTTTCTTTAGTTAACCCTCGCATTTCAGCATTGGCCGAATTTGTCTGTATATAGTCTATATAATTTTGAAAAAGTAACGTTCTTTTATCGGAAACATGAATGTATGGTGCAATACAGCTATCCAGAGATCGAATATATTGTGAGCGACTGGAGACATTATGTACTTGAAAAAAATTATACATGTTTTCCATATAGGATATGGTACTGACGACGGCGACGTCACGAAAACGTGGTTCTCCAGCTTCCTTCAGAAATTTGAGCACTGATGTTACACATGGTGAAAATATTTGTACCGCTCGTAATACCTTCATTTTTTCAAAATTTGTCGGATATAAATGTTTCTTTGTTAAATATTTCACTGATTTTACAGGCAGGCCCTTCTGTAAGTTATATAATTCCTTCAAATACGAAGACGAAATAATTCCTTCTGAAGAATTAATGTTATGATCCAAAAATAGACTACGTGCATTTTTCAAAGCATGGCAAAAATCAAAACTTAAAAATAAAGGCAATTGTTGCAAAATTGGATGATCATTACAGTTTTTTGGAGGTCCACTTGAATTTGAAAATTTCTTGAAAAGAGCCACATTTGAATTTAAATTATCTGTTACAAGTCTTAAAGTTATGAAGCCGCATTCCGTCAAGAGTGTTAAGACATTTAAAGTAAGTGAATGAAAATTTTCTGTCATTAATAAGGAATGAAAAAAGTACCCAGCCGGTATGGTATATCTGTTGATAGACCATGGATGACATAACAAAGCATTTTGTTAACAACTTTTGGTTTTTCACCAACAACTGCAGCAGAGCAATTATCAAGTTCGTAAATATGATCCTCCGCTCTATTGTATTGCATTTTTTCTTTTATGGACATGTCATCAATGATGAGCGAACAGTCGTTCCACAGGTACTTTTAGACGTGAAATTTCTGCACAGAAACGCTGTTTGATCAATTCATTTGGCCCATTATATCCACCTAGGTACCGAGATATTGTTGATTTAGATGGCAATTTAACTAAATGCGAACGGCAGTATTCATAACCTTTTGGTGAACAGAACCTCCATATTGTACACATTTGCACAGTCCGTTCGGACCACCGAGGAACTTTTTTCTCATAATTTGTTAAAAGATCCATCAAAAAAGTGGCTTTTTCGTCAGAGTCCTCAGCTTTCGCAGTAATTTTCTTTATAACTTTTAAATTTTCCGATTCTTTGCTGACTTCATGTTCTAAGGGCCAGTTTATAGAAAGAGAATTAAATATTTAATTCGAATTAAATTTTAGTGCGGGATTAACACATGAATCCGAAACTTCGATTTGTTCAATCTGATTACGTGTTCAGTTAATTTTGCATTTGATTACAATTAACTTCATTTCGCTTCTCTAAACTGGCCCCTAAATTTTTCAATTTTGATAAAACTCTCAAATTTTTGTTGTTTGCTCGTTTTAACTTAAGCGTCAGCACTTTACAGTGATATCGTAAGTTTTGGACTTCGTTGGCGGATACGAAAAATTGTTAAAAAATATTTACTACATGATTACTACAAAGCTTACAAATACAGAAGGCACAGCGTCTTTAGTGAGACTGCATAATTTACTGCATTGATTTAGATATTTCTGTTCAAAATGGCTTTTACAAATCAACGAACTTTCGGAAGTCCTAGTAGCATCTACAATATAATGGAAAACGTTTACGTTATTCATCATTTTTGGGCAACATGTTTTTGCTTGAAATTACCAATAACTCCATCCAACACTTCAAACCATTTGGTACGAATTTGCGGATTACTTGGAATCTCGAATAATGGTTTATTAATGTTTCCACAAACAAAACACTTCTTTTTGCTCATTTTAAACTCAAAACTGAGTGAAAATGTTAGCTTGACAAATTTTTGAAAGTTAGCGGTTAATTGTTGTTTTTGTCAAATTATGTAGAGGGGGCTAGTTGACTGCACTCCACGGCATTCTTTGAAATGTCCTTAATTTAGGGAAATTGGGACGGCCATAATCATAGGTTTAATGGAGCTGGACATGCCTGAACATTGATAAGAAACAGTACCACTGTCAGAGTCGTCGCAGTCAGCTGATCCTGGGTCTATGTTTGCCACTTCAACATTATCACTGGCGTAAGCTAAAAAGAGCAATAATGCAAGACATATTGTTCTTATTAAAAATAAATTTTCCTACAACCGTCAAAAAAACGCGACATTTATGCATCATTATCAAGTCGCAAAATATGTCATTTTTTGATAGATCAAAAATAGTTGTCAAAAAGTTTCCTTGGATGTTTTAATTTTTTTTTTTGTTCGACACTCAGAATTTGAGAATTTTCTCGTATGTGAACGGATTTTGATAAATGTGACAACTTGTCAAAACGAAACGTCAAGTTAATTTTAAAGATTTTAAGCGATTTGGAGTCTTTAAGTCGAAGTTCTTGTGTAAATTGGACTTTTTTTGGCACTCGTAGGCCTTTAAAACGCTCGTTTCACGCGCGTTTTAATCTGGCCTACCCATACCAAAAAAAAGCCCAATTTACACACGAACTCGTTAAATAAATAACTATTTTGACCGTTTTTACGGTGAAAAAAAAAATTAAAACACCCAAAGAAAATTTTACAAAAATTCGTAACCAAGTAACCAGCGCAAGCGGGCAACTTGAATGTCTGATCCTTTTGTATAAGTGTGATTTTTATTAGCAAGGGTTTAAAAAGCGGTTGTAGAAAAAATAGTGTTTGTATTTCGTGCGCAAGATAATTGTTTTGTTGGCGCATTCGAATGAGTTTGAAGTCTCGACCTAACGGTCTCGACCGAAACTCATTCTCATGCACCAACAAAAAACAATCATTTTGCGCACTTAATACAAAAATAACTATTAATTAGTTTAGAAGATAAAACTGTGTAAACCAAATCATTATACTCGTACAGGGTTATTCTAAATGATTCACATTCATTTAAAAGATTAAGGTTGTTGAATATTTGATTAAAGGTTTTGAAACGTTTGTTAGTAGTATTTTATTTGACGGTACAAGGTACTCCTGTCAGATCAATCATTAATAAGTTAATATTTAGCATTCACCTTTCTCCGGTCCTCTCGGATTGTTGATGGTGCCATGGAAACTTTAAAAAATGCGCGTCTTTGAAAGTTCGATTTATACACGCTCAGGTGCCCAATTCTTGAATCGATGGAATTAATTCTCATTGGAAAAATAGGCAAATTTTCTCATGAGAAATGCAAAAGTGTATTCTGGACTTATGTCAGACGGATTGTTCCACTAGTAATTCGGAGAATTATTTCACCTAGTGTTTATCATGGGAAAATAACTTTTTCGTGAGAAATTTAAAAAATTCGACTGTCAAAGTGACATTTTTCTTAATAATTGTGTTTGCGAAAGAAAAAAAATGGAAGAATTCATGCAATCCAAGCTATTGAAAATGAAGATTTGGCTCAAGTAATGGCTGCCCAAGCACGACGACGTGTTTATCCGAAATTAGACCCATTTGAGACCCTAAATGATCGAATGTTTATTAAAATTTTTTTAGATGCACCCATTAGAAGATCTGCTATTTCGAAACAAACCAAAATTCTTATTGCTCTAAATTTTTTTGCTAGTGGGTCCTATCAAAATTCGGTTGCATATAATCTTTTTTGGGCTGTTAGCCAATCAACAGTGAGCAGGTGTATCACGGAAGTAGTGAATGCTCTTAATCAGCCTGCTATTTTTAACACGTGGGTCAAGTTCCCAAATACATTAAGGCAATTGGAGACAATCCGGGAAGAATTCTATCATAAGTACGGAATGCCAGGAGTTATTGGGGTAATAGATTGTACACATGTTGCAATTTATCCACCCCAGATACATAATAACCTTTATCCTGAACACATATATGTATATAGAAAAAATTACCATTCGATTAACGTCCAATTAATCTGTGACAGCAACTTAAAAATAACCAACGTTAACGCTCGATTCCCCGGTAGTACCCATGATGCGAAACACATGGAGCCATTCCCGAGTGGAAGAAGCAGTACGTATTATAAGACAAAGAGACCAAAATTTTTTTTTGCTGGGAGATTCAGGATATCCTTTGAGATAGTGGCTTCAAACACCTATCCGAGATCCAGTTCCGAATACACCCCAATATGCCTACAACGAAGTCTTTAAACGAACTTGTAGCGTAATAGAACGATGTAATGGTGTAATAAAAATGAGATTCAGATGTTTACTTAAACATCGTGTTTTACATTATGCACCAACTAGTCGTGCACGAATTATAAACGCATGTGTAGTGTTGCATAATTTATGCATTGATCACAACATCCCTGAGCCAGAACATGAAAATGGGGATGATGAATTAAATTTTGGATTATTTGAAAATGCAAATTATGAAATAGAGATTCCTCGAATGGGACAAAATCAAGAGTTAATGGCAGGAAGAAATCTCCAAAGAAGGGTTATAAATAATTATTTCAATCATTAAATATATTATTTTTTATTTCAAAACTATTATATTTTTTTTCATTTGAGTAGCGCTGTCACACTATCACTAGACAATTATAACTAGGCAATTTATCTTCTATCTGCTGAAATTTTTTCCAGCGCGACTGCCATTCGCCCAAGCACTTGTAATTTTTCTCCATAATAGGCCTTTTTTATCTCTAATTTTTCTTTGGCAATGTTGATAAGTTCTCGAGAATTACTTATAGGATTTTCTAAATTCTTTGCTACTCTTGTTCTCGGGCGTTTCTTCGGATGTTCACACCCATCCCTCTCCGCACTATTAGGGGAGGGTGTTCCACAATCAGACAAAAAATATTCTTTTACCAATAAAACAAGTATTTTTTTACATTTTCATTTATATAGGGGAGAGTCGGGAGGTTTGGGTCAATTTTCACTGTTGAATTTTTATTTAATTTTTGTAATCGAATTCATAGCTCAATTATACAGCATCGCGTAGAGCATATATTATAGAATCTGTGTAAATAATTTGAAATAGGACACTGTAACTTTCAAAAAAGTTATTTGAAAAAGTGTCGGGGATGTACATTTGACCCAAGTGTCCCTTAGCGTGGGAGGTTTGGGTAGGTAGTGGGGGATGTTTGGATATGTAGTCATTCATGTGAAAAATTGTTTTTAATGATGGTAACATCCGAAGTAGGAACATAGCTAAATATTTGCAAGTAAATGCCTAACATAACGAAATTATGAAAATAAAAACCACAGTGAACACATGAAACACATCCTCACATAAAAAATTAAACAGACCTGCGCTGCCTCTTCTCCTAGCAGGTTTAAAACTCTAAGATAAATAATAAAATGTAGATAATAATAATGGTAATGGTAATGGTAATCTCAACGAATAGTAATAATAATAACAACATAAATTAACGTAAATGCTTAATAAAAGTTAAATCAATTCCGAAGGCTTTATGTTGCACAGACCGGGTGGTACCTCCAACTGAAACTGGAGGTGGTAGTCGCAGCACAATATTTCCAAAATTGATGTCATCTACTTTATCTTCATTTTCCGGAAAAAAGAAAGTGAGTGAATTACCTCTTCTTCTCATAAAGTTGACCGAACATTTTTCACTGCTGTGTATGTTTTCGACTAGTCCTACATAATGAATATCAGGCGACACTTTTCGATTGCTTTCAGTTGAAAATCTGACTACAATGTAGTCTCCAGAATTCAGTCCATTGACAGAGTGGTCAAAATCTTTGTCTAGCTCTTCAGGGACGTAATTGGATTCGCCAGAACTCACATTTGAGCAGCTAATGTCGCTATCCTCACTCTCAGATTTTTTTCTCCTTTTAGTTAAAGTCTTGGTCTTCAATGATTGCTTCTGCTGTCTCGCGATCTCGCTTTCGTCTATGTCAATTAAAACATTCCTTTTTGCACTTTTCCGAGTCTTCAACATTTTCTTATTTTCCTGTCTTTCAAGCTCTTCTTTCTCGGGAGTCTCAGTCAATATCCTGGTCTTACCTGGTTTGCGTCCTTTGTTCGTTACTTTCCTTGGTTTTGCTTTTGGAAAAGGTCTAATCATTTCTGGAGTTAGTTTGATGTCGCTTGTTATAACAATTTTTGGTGTCTTCGGTTGAGCTGTTGTTGATACTGCATCAGACTGCAATGTAATATTCGCTTGATCTTCCGGTGTGTGGTTTGGCGATCTTTTTTCATGTTCTTGATCGACACTTCGTTGAGAATCATTTGCTTCAGTCTTTATCTCAAAAAGTGTATGATTTTCTCTCTATAGCAGGATTTTCTCTGTCTGTAACAGATGACGTCAGAAAATCTGCCTACGAAAATATGTCAACATCAAGTGGATGAATTCCTGATTTCTGAAATCCTGACAGGATGTTTTGTCTTGACATTGCTTTATCGAAAGCAGTCTTGATCAACTCCGGTAGGTGATAAATAGTCAACGTCTTACCAGGATTAGAGGTCATCCAGGCAGAAGCTGCACCGTTGTAATATGCCTTGAAGGGTCCGTATACAGAAACGTCCAAAGGTTGTAATCGATGGCTGCAATGCGGTGGGAAGGTGAGCAAATGCACACCATTTGATTTTGCCAGAGAGACGACATCAAGGTTTACGTGACTTTCGTGATTATCCAATAAGAGCAGGCACGGATTCTTCCTTGTAGCTCCCGAATATTTGATAAAATGTTCCATTACCAGAACAAAATTTTTTTGGTCATCCATCCACTTGAACAAGCTAAACCTAGAGTGTTCTCAGGGGCGTTCATAATCATGTGATCTTTAAATCTCTTCAAAGGAAAAACTATAACAGGAGGCAAAGTGTTTCCTGCAGCATTAATAAAGCAGCATACCGTAATTAATTTGCCTCTTTCTCCACTTGTTACCTGCCCCACTTGTTTCTGCCCTTTCATGGCAATGACTCTTGAAGGCTTATGAACAGTGGTGCAGCCCGTTTCGTCTAGATTGAAAATATTTTCGGCCGAAAATTTATGTTTATCCAATATAAACTTCAGATTTTCGAAGAACATACCAACATTGTGTTTATTAAAGCTTGTCGATCTTCCCAAGCTAGTAGCTTCTGGTTGCCTCAACGACAGGTCTTTATTGCGGTCCATGAATCCTAACAACCAATCTCGTCCAGCAGATTTATGTTCATCCCATTCCCGTGGGTAAGCAATTCCCAATCGCTTAGCGAATTCGTATGCAAACACTCGTGTTTGCTTAGTATCTAAGCCATAATGCATTTTACTGCACGTTTGCAAGTATTCGCAAAGAAGTTTCTCCCGTTCCGCATTGAAAACTTGTCGAGATGAACTATTGGCTTCATATTCGTAATTGTCCTGCTCCTCCACAGGAAGACTTTTAGCTTTCTTCACATGTCGCTGTAGTGATGAAAAGCTGAAGCCCAAATCGTCAGCCACTCGCCTAATTTTCATTCCATCTTTAAGAACGCAGGTGACGGCAAATTTAATTTGCTCTTTGGTTTTTCGAGATCTTTCAGTTTTTTTAGTGTATTTCCGCGGCGTCATACTCAGCCTGCACTGTAAGAGGCAAGAATTGATAAATGATTGGTATCGCTATACAACCTACTGATTTTAGTTGAATAAATGTATGACCCAAACCTCCCTTATTATGCGGGAGGTTTGGGTCATGATTCAAACATCCCACACTTTTCTGACTCATACCTCCCACTGATACAAAATCATAAAAATGTGCTAAGATTTCCCGCTCGAAGTGACGTTAGGTTATGTTTTGGTACTGGAATGTATAATAATAATAATAATAATAATAAGTTTATTCATGCCAAGATACAGCGTATTTGCACACGTCAACCAACTAGATTTAACTACTTATAGGAGAATGCAGCTAAAAAATTCAACTAAGCATAATAATATATGTACATCAAATTATAATTAATAAGAAGTAAAAGAGCAAAAATGAAAGCAAAGAAAAATTATTGATCAACTACAAGACTTTGTGCACCCATATCATGTAAAATCAGTGAATTTATTCTCTAAAAACTCTTCAAACGAATAAAATTGTTTTTCTATAAGATATGATTTGATTTTACTCAACAGCATCTTTTCATTAATGGTTTTTGTTATTTTCACCGGAAGTTTGTTAAAAAATTTTATGCAAAAATAATTTATACCATCCTTGGATTTAGATAATCTTATTGTTTTAAAGCTAATGGCTTCGGCTCGGGTGTGGTAGTCATGAAATGCACCAAGAGTAGGGTAGGAATCAAGATTTTTTATAATATGTTCTAGACACTTGTAGATGTATAGACAGGGTAGAGTGAGAATATTGAGTTTCTGAAAATATTCGTGGCAGTCATCCTTGTACCCTAATTTTGCAATTATTCTAATGGCTCTTCTCTGCAACCTAAACAGTCTATGCCGCGAAGGTGAATGACCCCATGCCAAAATGGCATACTGTAGATGACTCTGAATTAAAGCGTAATAAGCAATTTTTAAATACTGTTGGGACAAGACATCGCTCAAGTTACGTAAGAGATACAAATTTTTGGATATCTTTGTGGCCACCTCATCACCATGCTTATTCCAATTTAGCTGTTTATCTATAAATACCCCCAAGTATTTTGTAACATTAGAAAACGTTTCTGCAGTGGCATAGTTTTTTAATGTGAAAATTATAGAGATCGTTTTTTCTTTATTTAGAGTTAATTTGTTGGATATGAACCAATTTTCAGTAAGTGTAAGAAGATTCTTTTGATCAATCAACAGTTCAGTTAAAGATTTGGCCTTATTACTGACAGTCGTATCGTCGGCATACATTGTGACATTTTTATTTGATAAATATCCTGGGAGGTCATTAATAAAAATTAAAAAGAGAATGGGACCAAGTATAGATCCCTGAGGTACACCGTGGATAATCTTCTTTTCAACTGAGTAAGACCCATTTGTACGAACAATTTGTGTACGATCACTTAAAAATGACAAAATAAATTTTGTACTTGCAGGGTGGAAATTATATAATAAAAGTTTTTTGATTAATAATTCATGCGATACACAATCAAACGCTTTGGTTAAATCAAGAAAATATGTGTGATAAAATTCATTTTGTTCGAAGCTGTTTAAAATGTTGCACGTAAGATGGAGAATTGCTGAAGTCGTTGAGTAGTTCTTTCTGAAACCAAACTGGTAGGGTGTAAGTAGTTTATTATTATCCAGGAACTTGATGATTTGAGATAACATAAGTCTTTCAAAAATTTTAGAAAAGATGGGCAATACTGAAATGGGTCTATAATTATTTACATCCTCAGCGTCGCCTTTCTTAAAAATCGGTGCCACTGCTGCTTTTTTAAGCTGGTCGGGAAATAACCCTTGTTTAACAGCACAGTTGAATAATTTAGTTATAGGCGAGATCAAACAGTTCTGCACCGTTTTTACAAGAGACGTCGAAAATCCAAAAACAATCACTTACCTGCCCAAGAAATCGATTTTATCACCGTCGATATGGATCACTCATAGATGCGCCGCGGTTGCAACGGCATTCAATTTTGATATTGTATATGTGTCCAGTGAAGGCAGTCAAGCACACATGAAATGTTTTGGGAAAGTAATTTTGTCATTGACCCAAACCTCCCTTGACCCAATCCTCCCGACCTTCCCCTATTTTTTATTAAAGAGAACCACGTCTTATCTTACTATAGAAATATTAAAAACTACACAATTTGTAACTCTATTACATAATAAAAAATAAAAATGAAAAAATGGAAAATGTCTGATTGTAGAACAAGTTTGTTCCTCTTCCAGACAAAAATTGTTCCACTATCAGACAGTGAAAAAAACTCCATTAACGAACTTCCCTGGTGCTAAAATTAATTTCAAATTTATAAAATGACTTCTGTCGTTTAATGTTTTCTTTTTTCAAACAAGAAATATCGTCTGTCAGTGGGAAAACGAAACTATTTTCATATTTGACTGAACGCCTGAGGAACTTTACTTCATATTCATTTTCTTCCTTATTTTCTCGAGTAACTACACCAACAAAGTAAATCTTCTTTTTATCGAAAAACTCTACTAACACGTAGTCATCTACTTTTGGTGGTCTATCTAGTTCTTTGGTAAGGCATAGTAGAGGTTCTTCCTCAAACCAATCTGCGTCATCCGAAGAATCATCAGGTATAAACTCTTCTTTTTCTGAGGAATCAGAATTGTCCATTATTTTCCTTTTAAGTTGTTTAGAATTTTTCAGTGCTTGTTTCCTCATTTTCTCGTTATGTTTTTCTTCAATGGCACCTTTTTCGGGGGTATCAGTGGGAATGAAGCTTCGTCCTCTCTCTCTGGGTTTTCTATTTAGTTTTCTTTCCTTATCCTTCGGATATCCTCTAAATTCTTGTGGACTTAAAAGCTTCTTATCTTCTTTTTTCTCTAGTACATTTTGCGAAGTTGTTGCTTTGTCAATTTCCAAATTCTCTTATTGTGAGTCTGTTCGGTTCGAAGTTGAAACAGTATTTTCCATCTCAACCCTGTTCATTATTTCTTCATCTCCAGTTGTATTATTTTTTAATTCTCTATCGGTGACCTGGCTTAGAGCAAAGTCGTCGTCCGTAAAAATAAATTTGTCGAAAGGATAAATTCCCGTTCTTCGAAAACCAGATCGTATATTGGATGGTGTCATTGATCGTTCAAAAGCTGTATTAACACAGGAAGCGATTTCATAAATACTGATAAGTAAACCAGGATGCTGTAACAACCATGCTTGGACTGCCGCATCATAATATCCTTTAAACGCAGAATAGACAGAAACATCTAAAGGCGCGTATCCACTTGTTCCACTTGTTCCAATTGACTTGTAACGTGACACCGTACCCGTTACGTCGCGTTACAAAAATGACACGTTTCGCTACAGACGCGTATCCACTTGTTCCAATTGAGTTGTAACGTGACAACCCGTACGTCGAGTTACAAAAATGACACGTTTCGTTACAAAAGCGATTGTGGTTTTGGTATGATAATTCACAATAGGATACGACACGACGACACAGTTAGTCCACTGAACAGTTTCAATCTGACTCCAGCAATGGATGCATCTGTGCAGTTACAATTAGCAGCAGCTTCATATACTCGTATTTATATTCATCATACAATTGTGAAAAATAAGAAACGAAAATCACCGCGATGGTGGATGTCACAGTTGTATCAGAGTTGGCAAATATATAGTGGATCAAGTTTAATGGCAGATTTAAAATTTGAACATATAAGTGGATTGTACAAGAATTTCACCAGAATGCATCCAACCGATCTTGAATTTCTTATAAATGCAGTTGGACCATCGATTTCCAGGAAAGACAATAAATTTCGTGCATCGATTCCCGTACAGGAAAGATTAGCCGTAACTCTACGATTTTTGGCTACTGGCGATTCTTATACAAGGTGATTTACGAGGAATAATGAGCCCGGCGGAATAGAAAACGCAACCCGCAATTCTTCAGCTTCGATGTCCGGCTTTTTGTTGCAATGTATTGTGGGTTGCATTTGCTATTCCGCCGGGCTCATTATTCCTCGTAAATCACCCTGTATAAGCCTCCAATATTTGTTTAAAATATCCAAGCAATCAATAAGCCGAATTGTTCCCGAAGTATGTGATTCACTTATAAACACACTTAAAAACTACATTCAGGTAAATATTTTTATTAATTAAAATTTAAAATTAAGAAAACTCAGTTTTTTTATTAATAATGCCTACTTTTTACATGGTATATTAATACACCTAGATAAATTCTTGTACGTTAAAATCATCAGAATATCTGGAGTCGTTCGAGCCCTGGGTGTTTGTAGTTTGTGGCATCTGGGAACAACCTGGTGAATTTGAATTGTGTGAATAGCAACCTTGACTAGCCCTTTGAAATATGCCGAAAATGTCATTTTCAATAGCACTTCTCGTGGAATCATCATAGAGACGAAGTTTCGACGCAATAAAATTTCCGAAGTGAAAACATTCGTCTTGATTAGCCCTCATTACATTTGCTGAGGATTGTAGAAGCCGGAAAGCTTCATCAAGGCGTTCCCCATCAGCAGACGCTCTTGCTTTTATTTTTTTTCTGTTGTTATTATTATTATTATTATTATTGTAAAGCTGACTCACAGGTGTATAAACCCAATTACGAGTCAACTGAAAAAGATCAGCTATTAATACTACTGATTCTCATGGCGAGAAGACTATGGAAACTCGATTAGGTTGTATACGAACTTAGTGCTCTGATCTCTTGCCTGTTGGTACAAAAAACGTCTAACTTTCCCTCCACATCAGAGTAATTCTTAACCATCTGATATAGGCTAGAATATTGTAGCAGATTGGTTTTTGCAGTATCTAGATAGAAGGTACCATGCTTACGACAACTAAAAGAGGGAACTCTGATGGAAAACTGAGATAACAAGTAGAGGCAATCAACTGAGCAATTAAAAACGTCTGAGAGAAACCTAATGCTGGCTAATTTACGCCTAGAAGCTAGGGATGGAATCTGCACCTGCTCTAAAAGGGTCTCGTGTGGCACACCTCTCTGTGGATACTCACCAGAAGAAAAATACATGAAAGATTTGGCAAACCGTCTCTGGACTTTTTCAAGAGACCAAATATGAACTTTGTAACAGGGTGACCAAACAATACTGGCGTACTCAAGTGTAGATCTTACATACGTTTTATAGGGACAAAGGAGAGTTTGTGGATTATCAAATAATTTCCCATTTCGTATGACAAAGCCCAGAGATTTATACGCTTTAGACAGAACATATTCAACGTGACTCCGAAATGTGAGTTTGGAATCGAACACAACTCCCAGATCTTTAAACTCATTAACACGCTGTAATGCCGAATTTTCAATCGAGTAGTTGAACCTGATAATAGTGTCCCTCCTCGAGTAACTTACTACATTACACTTATTAATATTAAGAAGAAGGTTGTTAGTTCTTGCCCAGTTTTGAATCAGATCAATATTGCGCTGTAGTTTAAGACAGTCTTCGTCGGTTTCTATGACATTATAAATTTTTAGATCATCTGCGTATAGTTGAAAAGGCACATCCAAGAGGTCAGTCATGTCGTTACTAAATATAACAAAGAACAAAGGACCAAGGACAGATCCTTGAGGAACTCCAGATAGTTGCTGAAACAGCTTGGAATTAAAACCTCTGTACTGAACGAACAGGGCCCTGTCACTAAGATAAGACGCAATAAGTTGAATTAGATTGTCCGAGAAACCAAAACTATCCAGTTTAGTCAAGAGCAACTTGTGATCAACACGATCGAACGCTTTAGAAAAATCCATGTAGATGACATCAATCTGTTTACGAGCGTCCAAGTTTACTTGGAGAAAATGCGTTACCGAAAGTAGATTTGTAACCGTAGATCTTCGGGCCTGAAAACCGTGCTGAAAGAAGGATGTCATATGTGCAACATGATTGTAGATGCGATGAAAAAGTACAAGTTCAAACGGGGTTTGCTTACTTCTTTTATTCTGAGATGTCTCAACGCTATTTGATTGTGAATCGTCATTTTCAACTCCAGCCTCATCATTGTCGAGTACCTCAAATTCTTCCGAGGGTTCAGCTTCAAGGGAATCGTCTGCATCGACTGTTTTGTCTTCATTTAGCCGCATCTGAAAATCAAAATGAAACGCTATAGATAATGTCTTACCAAATACAGATTTTTTTTTTAGTTCAAATCAAGGTTTTAAAAATACGTATGTACTATTGCGGCCAAAAAATTTCGTCCATCACTTTCAAGGCCCTGACATAAAGTGTAAACTACCCTTAAGCATCAATAACCTCGCTTTTTTATCGTTATTGTCATTTTGACAATCTGTCATTCAGTCCATCAGTTCAAATTTTGTGAATACAAAGGACAAGTTCCACTCTTACACAATTACCACACGACCGCTAGTGACACTAGACTAGAGGCAGACTTGCGGCTATTTTTGGATTAAAGTACCAAACAGAGAACCGTGGAAATTATACGAGTATGCCGTAGTTTTAAAAAAATCAAACGAAAAACATTAAGGCAAAGACAAGGAAATGAAACATTTATTTTTGTTTAAGTACTTAGCTAAATCAAAAGATAAAATGAATGAAGTTTAAAATCAATACTTGGTAATCGCTCCATTGGCGTCAATAATTCGCCTTACACGACGCGACATGGAGAGGCATAAATCTCTGTGATAATTCCTAGGTAATGATTGCCATGCATTAGTAATCGCAGTCAAAAGTTCTGCCCTATTCCGAATCACTTGTCGTTGTTGCAAATTACGAACCAAAAGTCCCTACATGTTTTCTATAGGGTTCGAATCTGGACTGCGACTCGGCCAATCAAGAACGTTTATGCTATTATTCCTTAACCATTCTGCTACCTTATGTGCTGTATGCACTGAACAATTGTGTTGTTGAAATATGAAGTTAAAATTCGGAAAAATTCTTGAAACTGAAGGCATCATCACGTCTTCAAGAATCCTAACATAAACATCACAGTTGAGCCGATCTTCTAGATGCAATATTAGCCTGGGGCTATCTACTGAAATCCATGCCCATATGTTTGCCGAAAATCGACCGCTCCTTTCTGTTGTATTTGCTTGTATTTACCGCTTCAACAGCCGTCATAAAAGGACTATTGCGTAATATATTGAGATGTATATTATCTTCTTCTGCAGTAGATGTGCTAGGCCTCCCTGAGCCTTGGCGTCTTTCAATAGTTTCATTTTGTCTCCATTTCTGAAGAATGGACGAAATTATACTTTTAGGTATACGAAGGTCCATCGAAATTTGAGCTTGGGACATTTCTCTTTGTGCAAGAGTTACTGTTTTAATTTTATTAAAATTTGATACCGATGGCATTTTGCTTGACTTTCAAAAGTGACAAGTAAAAACATCAATCATAATGACAATAAGGAATGGACTACACCGATTTTTTTGAAATGACGGAAAAATGACGGACGAAATTTTTTGGCCGCCATAGTACATCGTAAAAATTTTACTGTTTCATTACAGATTCCGAAAACATAGGAAGAATGGCTAAATGTGAGCAAAGATTTTGAAACTACATGGAACTTCCCACACTGTATCGGGGCAATTGATGGCAAGCACGTTGCGCTACAATCCCCTGTAAACAGTGGCAGCGAATACATCAATTACAAAGGATTTTTCAGCATAGTTCTTTTTGCTGTTGTTGATGCTAACTACAATTTTATGTTTGTGGATGTAGGATGCCAAGGCCGAATATCCGACGGTGGAGTATTCGCTAATACAGACTTATGCAAAAAAGTGGAAAACAATTCGCTAATAAACCTCCCTCATTCGACTCCTCTAAATGAAAGAACACAAGAATTGCCATACTTTTTTCTTGGAGATGGAAGCATTTGCGATATCAGAAAATTTAATGAAAGTTTATTTTGGTATTCAACAGTAGTTGTCGACGTTTCGTCCAAATTATATATTCGTGTGCCATCAGCCAACGCATCGTAGCGTTTGTAAATATTTTCTAAATTATTAAAAAATATATCCACATTGTGTCTATTGAACGAAGTAATTCTTGTTAAGCTGCAAGCCTCCGGTTGGCAAATACTTAGGTTTGGGTTACGAGCCATAAAACCCAAAAACCATTCATGACCGGCTTCTTTCTTTTGTTTCCAATTTTTTGGAACCGGTATGTTATTTAGCCTAGCCATTTCGTAAGCTATTTGTTTAATATTTTTAATGGTCTGGCCGTAGCACATTTTCGAACAATTTAAAATATAATCAACAAGTGTGTTTTCTTGTTCCTGTGTAAAAATTTTTCGGCAAGCATAGTTGGGTGACATTCTTATTTCACTTGTTGGGTTTTGTGTCTGTCTTTTGACATATTCAAAAACTGTTTGAAATTTTAAGCCAAAACGTTCTGCAGCTATTCGTATGGATTGCTTTTGTTCAATGACTAGTTGTACTGTGTTACCACCGGAGTCGGTGAACCTCGTTGGCGACGGCGGCGGTTCTTCTCCGGGACGTTGGAGCTGGGGGACCAGGACGCCAGTCGCCCTGGGCAGCTAGGTCGCCGGGGAAGATTTCTCCTTTTTGTTATTGGGCAGAGATTTCTGCCTCAGAAATTTGAGGTAGCTCTGAAAAGAGCAAGGTAATGTGAATAAAACGACACGCCTATCTCAAGACGGTCGAGACGAGAGTGACCGATGCAGCGAGGGTGCTCGCTTATATGCATCGTGGGGTGAGAACGAGTGAGCCTTGATTCGCACCCTGATTGGTCGACTGACTTAGGGGCGGTCCTACCGAGAGCACGAAACTGGATTGGTCCTTCGCGATCGATCCCGTCCTGACACCGGATTGGTCGTCTGATGACGGGGCGGTCCTTAAGTGTCTCCTTAATCCTGATTGGTCCCTTCGGTTCGGATCCGGTAACAACTGCAGCTTTCATATCGTTTTCATTGGAAAGGCCTTTTTCAGTTTTTCGTTTTCTACCTCGTGCCATCTATTTATCCGATTTATTCTAAATACAGAAACGTATTCTTTTGTACTTAAATATATTTTTGTAAATGTTCCACAATCAGACGCGTCTGAAAGTGGAACAACTTAGCTGTCTGATTGTGGACCAAATGCACACTAATGCTATTTTCGACATTAACGAAAAACTAAAGGTTATGATGTCATTTAAACACATTTACGTTACAGACAAATTGAGGTTATAACAGCTGATAATACTGAAAGTTATAGAAATTTCGCATGAAAGCATCAACAGCATCATCTTTAGACAAATATAAAAGAAATAACTTACTTGAAAACAAATTTAATTAGGCATAAATTTTCAACTGTCTTTCTCAGGGACAACACTTCAGCAACACGTGGACATTGCTATAAAGGATCTCGGGTAACGAATCCGTTCAAATTCACCCGCATATTTCAAGATAAGACCGTTTGTCCGATTGTGCAACATGTCTGATTGTGGAACACCCTCCCCTATACAGAATGTGGCTATTTATGCCAGCATGATGCATTGATGACAAAAGTAAGACTATTTTGGTTTTTCTCGGGCGTAAGACAGCAAAGTGACGTTTTCTTGAAAGCCAAAAATGGATGAATTGACAGGACGTATTTGTGAATTTTTGAACAATTCTGGAATCTCGCGTTTGTTTTTCCTGATGGTGCCAACCATGGTAAGTTTATTACTGTGCAACATTTTATTCACTACTTCTAAACTAGTAAAATAGTTGTCCATCGTAACGTTACGTCCTGTATTGTAAACTGGGGAACACATTCCTTCAACTAAATCCAAAGTCTTTTGGGAAAACTTGAATGGATATCAGGTTGTTGACCAGTTGCTCGAATTCCAATTTTACCACATAAGTTGTACGCACAAGTGCATATCCCTTTATTTCATATCGATCAGGTTTTGATGGGATGTGTACACAAAAACAGCAACGATCTCGAAATGCAAATAACATTTCATCCAAAGTTATCAACCAATTCTCTCTCTAAATGCTCCTCGACCGTTACGTTGGAGATTTTTGCCCGTTTCTAAAATACAACCTCTCAGTCTATTTACACGTAAAGTTCCTAAAGACAAAATGCCTTTTTCATGACGCAATTAGTGAAGATCTGGAGAACAAATTTTTTTGTCAAAGTACAAGACGGTACATACAGGACGAATCTAGGTAAATTGCTCGAATGCAATTGCTCGAAGACGAATTGCTCGAAATCAGCTGCGCGAAAGTCAATTGCTCGAATATGACTTTGCTCGAATTGCAAGTTCCTCGAACGGCAGTTTCTCGAAAATGTTTTGCTCGAAAGTAATTATCATACACAGGATAATGCGGTGATTGTTATTACAAAGGCCACATCCGTATTGCATTTAATAAATTAAAAAAAAAAACTGTTTTACACAAAATTTTTAACTTCTGATTTTTACACTGATAAGAGAATTCATTTCTAAAATTTATAAACGAAATTACCAAAGAAAAATAAAATATGAATTAGATTTTAAATCAAACGATATTAAAAATCTGAAGACTGGTTTTATTTATGATGTGGGATTTGTAATTGCGGTAAGGCGGTAAGGCCGTTACAGATCTTCGGGTGCAGGCATTTGAGATTCCATTATTTTCTCCAAGGCCGCAACAGTTTTTTTTTTTTATAAAACAATAAGTTTATGCAATATGCAATTGGGATGTAAGGTTAGTTAGTGCATTATAATAACAGAATCGAGAAATTTTTTTACAGGAATATTTTCAGGCCATTAATGTCATTATTACGACTAGTCCGTAATTACTAATAATTACTAATTACACTCCAATTACACATTTTCGACCGTATAAATTCGAGCAAAACATTTTCGAGAAATTGCAGTTCGAGGAACTTGTATTTCGAGAAAAGTTACAATCGAGCAATTTCATTTTCGAGCAATTGATTTCGAGCATTTGATTTCGAGCAACTGCATTCGAGGAATTTGCCGGAGACGATACAGGACGGGGAATTGACATGCTTAGAGCAATAACAACTTTTCCACTTAGCCCAAAAGACTCTTCTCTATCTGAGAATACCACATCTCGGAATGTGTTGTCACCACCATATAAGTAAAAGTCATAAACAATACCAGAAACTCCACATCTTACAAATATTCTTAAGCCCCATTTCTTGGGTTTAGCCTTCATATATTGTCGTCGTAAACCCTCTCTGGTTCCTTTATAAGGCACCATCATTTCATCCACAGACATTCTTTTCTAATGTTCGATTTTTAAACAATTCTGTCGTATATGTTCGGCAACGGGCCTAATTTTATAGTAGGTAGCGGTCGTTGCTTTCAAGAGTATTATCAGCAAAATGCATGCACCTTCTAATTTGTTGATATCTCTTGAGAGACATAATACTTGCAATTTTCTCTTATCTGAACTTGGCGCTGCAATAATCGGTGTATGCATGCATTTGAACAAGCCCCATCAATAGCTCTATTGCGAGAAAGTCCATAATACAAGTGCGTTTGTTGAACGATTAGCATTATGAGATCGTCGTCAAAAAATTTCTTAAAGTATTTAAAGTATTATTGGCTGACTTCGTAAATTCTTCTTCTGCAGGGGTCACCGGGAATTCAAATGGAACTTCATCCCATTCAAAATTCACTTTAGAAATAGATTTTTGTTTTTGTTTGTCCTTCTGATGGCGGACAAGGTACGAGTAGGTGATCTTTCTCTGCTCGTTGAGAGATTCACTGGTTTGTCAATTACATCAATTTGTTCTATGATTTCCATGCCAATAGAATCCTCCTGTTCCTCCACTTCAGTTTCGACTAAAGATTCTTGAGTTTCGACTATAAGTATATGCATTTGTACTACATATACGCTTCGTTTTGCGGTGACGGTTGCAATGTTATAAAACTTGAGCATGGTTCTGATTCTTCAAAGGCATTTTGTGCAGAAATGGGAGTAGGTTTTGGCAATGATATTAGATTAGATTCATCGTCATATACTTCATTATTTTCGTCAACGCTTTCAAACTCTGAATCTATGCCAGTATAGAGAATTATAGTGTCAAAATGATGGCGATGAGCTAGTTCTACAATTTTTCTTGTTCTATCGGAAAATTCCATTTTAGCATCAATTTTACCTTGAAGAACAAAATACAAAATGAATTACTAGATAACGTATATCGAAAGATACATTGTGATATTTCTGTGTGTCTGGCAATGTATCTTTGAAGATACAAACTTGTTTTCTATCGGCCTGGCAATGTGAACCACAAGATACATGATTTTTGGAGTGACTCTAATTTTTTTTGTAAATATGAAGTAACGATTTTCAGCAAAATTACTGTAGTAAAATAAAAAATACATAATGATATAGAGAAAATTACTTACCGACGACTTGCACTTTACGGTTTTTTGGCAGCCATGTTGCACCAAGCGCATTAAAATCATTACAGATTCCTAATTTCGAGCAATAACAAATAGATAGTTTCCTTTATTGACACAGTGTATCACTTGCGCGACAGGTGGTTCTGGAAACGCTCAAAAAAATTGATTATCCTGTATCTTAGAAGATACATTGGGTGATATTCATAATAGTTATTTATGTGACGCGCTTAGTAAATTAATCTTTACGGGCGCGCTGGCACTTGTGGGATGAGTCACGTAAGGAACGAGTCTCCATAAGCCAGTAAGCCCTGTAAAGATTAATTGCTAAGCGAGTTGCATACAAACTTTTATTTCCACCTTCAGCCTTTAAATTTCGTTTTTTAATTGTTATTTATGTTTATAAAAATTTTGTAATGAAAGGCGGTGGGGTAGTTATACCTACGTCGTCATGGTGTTGAGGTAAACAACAAAAATACTGTCAGAAATTTTGTGAAATTTGTTGCAAAAAGAAAGTGTTTTGTGTTAGATCTATGGATGTTGGGTGTAGGTATGTGACGCGGCGTGGGTTCATTAATGCGACGGTCAGTTGAACTTAAATGGCGTTTACTCGCTTTAACACATAAAAACAACGAAACTAAATACACTGGTTGGTTTAACGAAATGTGAACGATAAGTTTAATATAGTTGGAACGGTAGATGAGCTTTCTCGAATGTGATCATTCAGAGTGAAAAGATGGTGGACAAAGGTGTGCCACCCACGTGCGAGAGTCACCCGATCTCTACGGTAGATGGTAAATGACTGACTAATGGCGGATGCGGATATCTCATTGAGGAGGATCTGCGCGATTCGATTAACAATGTGAATTATGGGAAAACAGTGACCTCACTCGTACGTGCATTACATTACAATCACGGAAGCGAACCAAATTGGCTCCAATAACCAAAACATACTGCCCACATTCGAATGACGATGAGAAAACTAAGACACTACGGACAGCAAGTTCCTAAAACTAAGTACAATAATAAGATGCGATCGGACATTCATTGACGCGACCGCGGAAGAAGGCTTCTCCGGAAACTCCTTAGGGGGCCGGAAGTGGTTGCTGCCCACCGTGGGAGCAGGCTCCAGAGGAAAGGGACTCAATTTCGTAATTGGCCGGCGACATTCCGAGTTGGCGGTCCGAACTGTAACGACTCGGACTAACCCATCGGCTCCGGGATGAGTTAGTCACATTTTCAGGTTAGGTTGTTGGCTTTTAACCAGAGACAAGTTTCAACTGTGCTTTACTCTTGCTAACATTAATGTATTTATTATTTAATATCAACATCAACAGGGGAATAATTATTGCCCCCATCGTACCGCCACACACTGTACAGGAATTGGTATGAGAACAAATCCAAACAGATAAATATTGAGAACACCTTGTCCCCGTATACCACAATACAATACTTGATACTGCCTTTTTGTCTGCTTTAGTGCTTTCACATTTCTTGTTTTATGCTAGTGGTAAATACGACCTAGACTGAATTGTCGAATATGGTATTGACTCCCATTTTTTCTTCCAATATAAATAACAGTGTTTTTCAAATAAGTCTTACTGGTTTTTCAATAAAATCAAATGTATTCAACAACATAATTTACAACACTAAATAATGATAACAAATAGGTATTTTTTTATAAAATAGATTGAAAATGTCCCCCATTAAGTTCTAAACACTTGACAATTTTTCATTTATTTCCAAAAATATTTTGCAGCATTTCTTAGTTAAGGGTACAGCAACACTGCTATCCACAGTTCCACACACCAATTTTCAAAACATGTAAAGGAGTCTCTACAAATTGGTGTGGATTTTCAGCACTCCAAATTATGAAACTGAGGTGATTTTCAAACTGATTACATTATTAAACACAACTTTGATAGTCTGCAGGTTGGAGCTCTTGTACAACACGAATTTTATAAAGATGCAGTTGTAGCCTATTTTAATGATTTTGTGACAAGTGCTTCGTGGTACACCAGATTGTTGAGATAAACAGGCTATGGATATTTGTAGAGTCTTTTCCACCATTTCTTTCAAATCCTGGTGTATTTCATCAGATACTGGTGGTCGTCCTAATGATTTACCCTTGCTAATTGTTCTGATTGTTAAAAATCTGTTCACAATTCGCTTAATGTGAGTTAACAATCATCTTGAATGTTGTTCAGATATTTTGCTGGAATTCATTTTTACAAACAGATAATTCCCCATTACTAAACCTTCCATTTCGAAAGCAAAAAACAACAATGAACGTATTCTGTTCAACAGAATAAACCAAAGAAAATAAAGCTAAAATAAAACATAAAACATTAAAGCATAACCTCACAAATTTTGCCAGTGTATTTACCTCTAAAAGCGGACGTACTTGCAATTTTTATTGAAAAATACAGATTTTTGGTGTATATTAACTGTAATTAACTGCGATAAAACGAATATAAGGAACCAAAACTCGACTGACAAGCGCAAACGAAACGTCGTTCACTAATGTCAGAAGTGACCGTGAAAACAAACTAGAATTTGGCATCGGTTTCAAAAAAGCGGAACAGTATTTTTTTTTTCCAAGGCTGGCTTGACCAGACAATCATTTACAGAGACCCTGTATATGTCTATACAGGGTGGTCCCGATATAACCTGCCAGAAGAAATCCAGTAATGGGTGACGACGAGTAGAACTCATACATAAAAAATGTTTCTAATAAAAGTCTTTTCGTTTTCGAGATAAAAATAATTGAAAATTTGGTCAAAATTTGCTGTACGCTAATGAGTTAATCGGTTTTAAAAAGGTAATTCTCGTTACTTGGCTGCAATTTCTTTAGTAACGGTACCTGTAACACCTATGACATTTGTCAAGTTTAATTTTAAATTTGCGAATCCTTCAGAAAATTATGAAATTCACAAAACAAGAATACGCCGATTTGTATTTACTCTATGGCGAAACACGTGGTAATTCAAGACCGGCAAGTCGACCATACGGCGAGCGTTTTCCTGAAGAAGTCCTTCCGTCCCGTTGTACTTTTGTGGAGCTACATCTGCATTTATGTGAGGTTGGTTCTGACTGGTTCCAGTACGATGGCGTCCCCGGTCCTCCATTTAACCGCTCGGGATTTTAACGATGCAAAATACGTGACATACGAAATACATTCAACGCAGGGTCTGCTCCTGTTCTTGAGCGTCTTCGGACTCTATATCCCCTGGTAGATCCGAGACGCTGCGATCGGCCTCTTGACTCCGAATTGTTGGCCATCAGAATCGGTTCCAGCTGAAGACGATAACTTCGGGGCATTGGCTGGAGGGATTGCCTACTTCGTCGACGCACGAACTGTCGGCGTCGATGTTTGTGCAACTCCTGCTGCTCAGGAGTAGGTTGGTCCGGTAGGAGTCGTCCCACAGTGGCGGGTTCCTGGGCTCCCTCTTCGTTCCCGGCTTCGTCGGGCTCTTGCGGCGTGTCATCGTCGGGGGTTGTTTGTCCGGGAGCGAGTCAAAGGTTGTTGGGTCTTCTCGTATCGCGTAGGCCCCACGCTCGGCCCAGTAACAATTACCATGAGCGTGGGCGATTATTCCCACGGGACCCACCCATTTAGGTTCGAGCCCGCGCCTCGTATGATGCCGTACGAGCACCAGGTCCCCTGGTTGGAGCTTCGTGACGGACGAGCCTGGTACCGTCGTTGTTGGTTCAGGGCCTGCTGGTGTCGCTCGCTGGCCAGCTCTTGGACGGGAGCATCGTCCCATTCCCACTCGCCAGGACCGCGAAGGTGGAAGCCCAAGAGTAAGTGAGTAAGGTGTTTGACCGGTGGCAGCGTTGCGTCGTGATCGAAGGTTGAAGGGACCTTTAGTCAGCCGGCGATCCCACGGTAAATCAGGAAACGTCTGGCAGGCTATGCGTAGGATCTTCTTGATCTCCTGGTTTCTCCTCTCTGTTGGGTTGGCCGGGGATGGTAATTAGCGGTCGGCCAGTGCTTAACCTGCCAGCGGTGACAGGCCCGTCTGACGACGCCGCTCCTAAATTGGCTGTGGTTGCTGAAATGACAGACTGCTGAACATTTTTTTCTCGAGGATGGTGGTCGTCGCACGGCCGGTCGTCGCTTTAACCTGGAAACCCTCGACCCACCTGGAAGGTAAATCTGTTACGACCAGCAGCTAGCGGTTGCCATCCGGGCTATACTAATATGGGCCCACGTAGTCCAATGCGATCATCTGCCAAGGCTGCTGGGAGCTGTGACATCCAAGTGGGGTCTGTGGGTCTGTGGGTGCGTCTGCAGCCGGCTTCGGTTAGGGCTCCCGCATTCGCGCTGATTTCGAAAGGAAACTGCAGAAAACCTTCGACGGAGTCGGACTTGGGGGCAAGGGGCGTAGAATTTTCGTCGTTCGGACCTGCCGGTATTCGGTTGTTGGGGCCTGGAAGGAAGTCGATGCCCTGGGGCGAGTCCTCCCGTCGTTGTCGTTGAGTGCATGGCCCGCACGTTCTTGCATCAGCAACGTCAGCGACTTTGGTCCTGGTCACTTTTTTTTATACCCCGCCTCGGTCTTTCGCCCATCAGGTATTACCCCGGGGTGGCGATTCCTCTACTTCTCGTCCATTCCAGACTGAGCCCGGCCTCGAGCCTCTTATCGTCCGCTTCCTTCGCGTTCATTATGTGCCTTACCATCTTCGCATTGGCTTCCCAGCCCTCTTTGGACTCAACTATTACTTCGATGAGGTTTTCCTTTTCTGGCCACTGAGCTGTCCTCCTCATTGCCAGCAGTTTGTTGTCGTCTCATTTTGGACAGCGTCCAAGCCGCCTTTTCCCCGTTGGCCCATCTCCGCTGCCATTCTGCTTCAGTTCTTCTCCTTGCCTCCGCCCTGGTTAGCCCTGTCTCCCTTCCTTTCCAAAGGAAAGCCAGCAGATCCACGGGTGGGGCTCCCGCGATTACTTGCGCCGCTTCCGCCGATATGGTCCTGTAGGCGACAATCACCCTGATGAGCGCCCTCCTTTGTACTCCTATCTGGTTCGCACGTCCTTTGCGTACTTGAGGTCATCCGCCCATATCTCCGCTCCGTAAAGCAGGACCGAGGTACTGGCCGTTATCAGCAGAAGTCGTCTGGCAGAGGAGGATCCTCCCAAGTTGGACATCAGCCTCGCCAGCATTGCCGCAATCCTTTCCGCTTTCGCGGCCGCTTACAAAACGTGTCTGGAAAAGGTCATTTGCCGGTCCAACACGACTGACTCTCAGGTATCTCAGCTCGCTCTGCGGCTGAACTATCTCATTCCCCAATCGGAAGGTGATAGGGCCTGACCTTCTTCCCCCGATCAGGAGCACGGCTTCGTCTTCGAAGACTCCAGTCGCAGGGAATTTTCCTGCATCCAGTTCGCCACGTTGTTCAGGGTACCCTCCGTCGTGCGGATGAGGTCCTCCTCTGTCCTCCCCATGGTGAGGATGGCAAGATCTTCGGCAAAGGCTATTAGCTTCGTACCCAGCGGCATTTCGATGCTGAGAACACCATCGTACATCGTACACTCTGGTTGGGCCATCGGCTGTGAAATGAATCCACATGGCTTCCGTTATTTTCAGGTCCTTCGGCTTTCCCACAGACTTTTCTAAGGCGTCAAAGTTCTTGTAATCTTTTTGTGTCGTGTACCTTACATGAAACGGCTTACTTGGACGGGCATTTGCAATAACTGTGACCCAATCGAAAGGAACATACACCATTAATGTTTTTTCTGTCTTTCTATTAAAGCAAATTCCCTGTCGCAGGGCAGGAAACTATGCCCGCTACAAAAAAAATTTTGATCTGCTTCGGTAAAGTATTTCCAAGAAACTAAATTCTTTAGCAATATTACCATTTTAAAGTTATTATTTTGACCCACGCATCGGTCCGACCAAACTACAAGCTTTCTATGCTCACCTGGTGCAAGGGGTAGAAATGTACTCACAATATGTATATAGCAACAGCCATGATGCAATTTCGGCTGAACCACGTTTGGCCACCGTTTCATGCCATAAGTGCATGGTGGCATTACCATTTGCAGCATCATGAACGCCGTAGTTGTAGCAGGAATATTGCCTTTGATAAAATACGTTCGAGTGTGTTAGTGAAGGGGTAAATAACACCTGCTGAAGATCCGTCGTTAATACAATCAAATTACTATTATTTTTAGCAAGCTCAGAATCTTCCTTCAAGGTCGAGTACGATTTTTCAGCTTTTCTGTGGTGTAACTCGCTTTCAATAAGTATTTTATTTCTTTATGTTTCGTCAGCAGCATTAAGTAGTTTTACGTAATAGCTATCACATTTTTGGCATGTGTCGGATCTAGGGAAACCAAATCTTAGATTGAACGACGATCTAAATACGTCACGGTACAAGTGTAATTTGCATGCCACATTTGGATGTGCTTCCTTCAACAAAACAAACATTTTCTTAACAGAGAGATCTTGTGAAAGGCATTGCTTTTTAGAACTATGTCGGCTGTAATGACTCTCTTGTGATGGAAATCACTTTATATTATGCTGTTGTGCTATCAGGTATACGATGCGGTCGATTAAAATGTATTCCTTGCATTTTATTCATTGGGGCATCTGATTTCATTTTATTTTTCACCGTTTGAACAACTCCTGGGGTAATGCCAAGGTAACTGCACAAAGATTTGAGACAAACACGCATCCTTTTCCCCACATGCTGTACATTGTACGTGAATGTACACTTTCTGCGCGATGTGGCATCAGTTCTTCCTCCAACTCTTCGTTTCACATCCTCTAATGTGATACAGGAAGATATAAAATTATATTGTTCATCACCAGTTTACCAAAATAGGTTACAAATTAATTTGATCGCCCTTTACTTTAAGAGTCACGCTAGAAATTTCATTGCACCAGTTCCCTGTATTAGTCTTTTTGTATCTTTAATCTCTTGTTTTTTTATGTCCCTATTCTCCCACTTCATATTAGGTAATTGCTTTTTTATATAACGACCTTCAGGGCAATATCATAATATTTAAATTTGTACCCATATGTAGAACTACAAAAGGGGATTTAAAACATTTATTCTTAGGATTATATCCACTTATTTATTTGGTAGCCTGGTTTCATTGCATCGAATAATACATCAACAGAATTGTTAATAGTCCGTAACGCTATCAGTAGTCTACCCATTTCTCTAATTTTGTTTGAAATTACTGTTGCAATCTGTTGCCGTTTGTGCTTATTTAAACTTCACCGTACATACAAATTAGCGGATCGCTTTTTGCCGCATAGCTTATTTCATCATCTCGCATTATGGAGAAAACTTCCTTTTTAATTCCATCTGATCTTAAAAAGCTTTGATTTTTTGAAGTAATTGTAGCCAAACATTTCTGGCTTTTGGTTAGACAATACTTCCCAGGTTCTTTTTCACTGGCAGGTTTCTGTTTACATACTTGTATTTTCACATGATTGTAATAGGAGTTTCTTGGTATATTGTCCAAGGCGATAAGTGCAGACAATATACTGGGTCTCGGGTTTTATGGAAGTCCGAATCGGATGGAAACCATTTTTTTCGGTTTTTAGAACGAAGTATCCTTGTTTTCTTAATGCTGAAACTAAGGCTAAACGTTCTTTACCTTTTGGGGTAGATTCTTGATCTTCGTCACGTGTTCATTGTCTGGATGATGCCTAAATAAATGCTTTGCAAAATGTGTCGTTACATCAGTGTAACAGATGGGACAAATAGTTGGTCGTTCTCTTGCAGACGGTTTTTTTAAATACTGCTGCTTATAATCCTTAAATTGAAACAGAATATGATTAAAAAGAGGCACTGCACAAGTCGTTACTTACGTTACAATTTGATACGAGTGGTACTTACTATTTTATGACATGCTGCAGTTTGTTCTTCCAATAAATTCTTCTGTTTCCGTTTCAGTACGTCCTTGTTCTGGATTTGCACCTACTAAATCATGTATTATTTCTGTTTTTTCTTGCAATTCTCTTTCCTTATTGTTAGTTAGTTGTGTCTCGTCACTTTCGTTTAATCTCTCCAAATATTTTAACACTTTGGATTTTGTTAGAGTTTGGCAATTTTACCCTTTGGTGTTGCCATGTGTTGTATTACATAGTTGGCATATAATAACAAACATTTGTACTTTTCAGTTGTCATAACAAAGAATTTCGTGTTCGCTGATCCTGTATTGCTGATTCATTGAAACTCTCACAGGTTATGGGCCCAGTACAAACAGGTTCACGATTAATTGAAATTTGAAGACTGCTATCGCGCAAAATCTAACGCAATTTAGTGGAAATGAGTTTCACAAATTCAACAAGATTTGAAATGTTAAATAAAAGCAATTATGATACATGGAAGATCCAGGTAGAAGCCCTCCTAATCAAGAATGATACTTGGTCATATGTATCCGGCGAAAAGCCTATATCTCGTTACTGGTGCGAAATTAAAAGGCGCTGTGAGTACCAATAACCCATGCAAAATTTGCATCTCTGGCAAGTTTGCTACCGCCCCGTTTCCAAGACGCCCTAATCGATCCTCAAATCTGCTGGACATCGTACATACAGATGTATGCGGGCCTATGAGAATTGAGTCTAAGGGTGGTGCTCGTTATTTTGTTACTTTTACAGACGATTACAGTCGCTGGACTCAGACGTATCTGATTCGGAAGAAATCCGAAGTAGCATCAAAATTCAGAGAGTACAAGAACTTTGTGGAAACACAATTGGAAAGAAAAATGAAAGCAGTTCAATCAGATAATGGAAAAGAATATTGCAACAAGGAAATGGACAAGTTTTTCCGAGACTTTGGTATTCAACGTCGTTTGACTACGATCTACAGTCCTCAACAAAACGGTTTGGCAGAACGCAAGAATAGAACGCTGGTAGAGGCTGCCAGATGTATGTTATTAGAATCTGGTCTTCCTGCATCATTTTGGGGAGAAGCCATAATGACAGCAAATCACGTTCGAAACAGATGCATCTCCAAAAGTATTGACGGAGATATTCCCTATAAACGTTGGACTGGGAAGTCTCCAGATGTTAGTCATCTACAAATATTTGGTTGCAAAGCTTATGTTTTGGATAAATCAACTAATCGAGGGAAGTTTGACTCGAAAACTGTTGAAGGAATATTTGTTGGTTATTCAGATTATCCAAAAGGGTATCGAGTGTGGATACCGTCAGAGCAAAAAATTCGAATTTCGAGAATGTCAAATTTTTAGAAGAATTCGAAAGCAATGAACATGAAGATATAATCTCAAGTGAAACTTTAAATGGAAGGTTTAAGCTCTCCGATCTATTGGGCAATAGGGATCCTAGCGGAAGAGTCGATATTGACATTTGTGGGGGGGAAAACAGTCTAGAAGAGACGAAGGCTCCAACTGTCAATATGCAAGAAATTCCATTGATGCAAGATTTCGAAGAAGACGAAATCGCAGGTGAGATAGTCACTCCAGACGAAGAGATCGAGAAAATGGATGACTCAATCAAAACCAAGAGGGGTCCCGGAAGACCTCGCAAGATTTTAACTGGAAAAGTTGGAAGACCGAAGAAACAGTATCACATGATCTACAATCAAAATCTTCCTGTTGTAGTCGACAGATCGAACATTGAACCAACTTCGGAAGAAGATCCACGATACGAAGAGATAGACTTTGTCATGGCAGCATCTGAAATTCCTTTTTCAGAAGCTATCCACGGTGCAGATAAGGACGAATGGAAGGATGCCATCCTATCTGAGATTAAGAGTCTAGTCATCAACGACACATGGGATGTTGTCGACAAGCCAGATCACGCCAAAGTAGTGGGTTGCAGGACAGTTCTCCGCAACAAGTATGCAGCTGATGGAACCTTAGACCGACGTAAGGCGAGAGTAGTGGCAAAGGGATTTACTCAGAGACCCGGGATTGACTTTCATGACACGTTTGCGCCAGTTGCTCGTTTAAGCTCATTGAGGTTGTTGGTGGCCCTAGCAGCTAAATACAATTTGAAAATATCGCAGCTAGATGTAACAAGCGCATATTTAAACGGCAAAATAGACACGGAAGTTTTTATGGAAAAACCCGCATTGCTCCAAGAAATGCTCCAACGAATCATCAATGAAGAAGAAGATGATCATACACTTGTGAAAAAAGCAAGAGTTATGTTGAGAGATCTTCAAGGTGAAAATAAAATCTGCAGACTTCGTAAGGCTCTGTACGGGTTGCGACAGGCAGGTCGACAATGGAACTACGAAATAGATAAAACGATGAAAAGAGCAGGACTTGTTCCAACAAATGCAGATCCGTGTGTGTACGTTGACAAAAACACGAGAACATTTGTTTTGATCTATGTGGACGATATATTAATTATGTCCGGAAATCAGGAAAGAGAAAGGCAAATCAAAGACTTTCTTTCCAAAACTTTTCGTATCAAAGATTTTGGTCTAGCAAAATACTGTCTGGGCATTCAAATAGAGCAAAATGAAAATGAAATATGCCTGTCTCAAGTAGGATATATCCGGGAAATCTTGAAGAGATATCGTATGGAAAATTGTAAGCCCGTTTTGACACCGCTTGCAGTTGGATCTAAACTTTCTGAACTTCATTCTGAAGATGACAACGAAGACACAAATTTTCCTTTTAGAGAGCTAATAGGAGCGCTTATGTATGTTGCAGTGGGGACTCGTCCAGATATATCACATGCTGTGAGCGTCCTAAGTCAATTCAGCAATTGTTATCACAAGAAACATTGCACAGCGGCTAAGAGAGTTCTTAGATATCTGAAAGGAACCATCGACAAGAAACTCATCTACAGGAAGAATCAGGATAATTTAACCTGCTACGTAGACGCAGACTGGGCGAACTGCGAGATTGACAGAAGATCTTACACGGGATCAACTTTCATACTCTCCGGCACTGCTTTCTCCTGGGAATCCAGAAAGCAAAGAACCGTCGCATTATCGTCTACCGAAGCCGAATATATGGCACTCTGTGATGCATCCAAGGAAGCAGTTTTTCTAATTGGTTACCTCAAGGAATTGGGATTTCAATCACTAGCCAACGTTGTGATTTTTAACGATAATCAAGGTGCTGGAAAATTAACCGAAAATTCCGTCTATCATGCAAGATCGAAACATATAGATACATTAGATACCATTTTATTCGGGACGCAGTGAAGAAACATCCCATCAAGATCCTGTACCTACCGACCGAGAAAATGATAGCAGATGTACTAACGAAAGCCTTACCCAAAGAAAATCATGACAGATGTATTCTTGGATTGGGACTTCAATCCGACAACACCTCAGCTGTAACTTGAGGGGGGGTGTTAGAGTTTGGCAATTTTACCCTTTGGTGTTGCCATGTGTTGTATTACATAGTTGGCATATAATAACAAATATTTGTACTTTTCAGTTGTCATAATAAAGAATTTCGTGTTCGCTGATCCTGTATTGCTGATTCATTGAAACTCTCACAGATTTTTTGTTATTTCCGGTATAGTTATTTCCTAAAGGACATTTAAAATAAGACTTGCAGTTTTGCCTGCTTAAGTTAAATGTAAATCTCACCACTTTCGATACTGGAATATACTCATCAATTTGTTTGTCTTCTTGATAAAAGGTGAAATTCTAAAAAAAATATTAAACAAATCTTCAAAGTTATTGGCTCTGTTTCTACTAATTAAATTTTGTATTCTTGCAGAGCTGATGAAATTTATATTTTCTGCCGCATTCCTTCAAATACGAAGACGAAATAATTCCTTCTGAAGAATGAATGTTATGATCCAAAAATAGACTACATGCATTTTTCAAAGCATGGAAAAAATCAAAACTTAAAAATAAAGGCAATTGTTGCAAAATTGGATGATCAATACAGTTTTTTGGAGGTCCACTTGAATTTGAAAATTTCTTGAAAAGAGCCACATTAATTTAAATTATCTGTTACAAGTCTTAAAGTTATGAAGCCGCATTCCGTCAAGAGTTTTAAGACATTTAAAGTAAGTGAATGAAATGAAATGAAAATTTTCTGTCGTTAATGAGGAATGAAAAAAGTACCCAGCCGGTATGGTATATCTAGTTGATAGACCATGGATGACATAAAAAAGCATTTTGTTAGCAACTTTTTGTTTTTCACCAACAACTGCACCAGAGCAATTATCAAGTTCGTAAATATGATCCTCCGCTCTATTGTCTTGCATTTTTTCTTTTATGGACATGCCATCAATGATGAGCGAACAGAGTCGTTCCACAGGTACTTTTAGACGTGAAATTTCTGCACACAAAAACGCTGTTTGATCAATTCATTTGGCCCATTATATCCACCTAGGTACCGAGATATTGTTGATTTAGATGGCAATTTAACTAAATGCGAACGGCAGTATTCATAACCTTTTGGTGAACAGAACCTCCATATTGTACACATTTGCACAGTCCGTTCGGACCACCGAGGAACTTTTTTCTCATAATTTGTTAAAAGATCCATCAAAAAAGTGGCTTTTTCGTCAGAGTCCTCAGCTTTCGCAGTAATTTTCTTTGTAACTTTTAAATTTTCCGATTCTTTGCTGACTTGATGTTCTAAGGGCCAGTTTATAGAAAGAGAATTAAATATTTAATTCGAATTAAATTTTAATCCGGGATTAACCCATGAATCCGAAACTTCAGTTTGTTCAATCTGATTACGTGTTCAGTTAATTTTGCATTTGATTACAATTAACTTCATTTCGCTTCTCTAAACTGGCCCCTAAATCTTTTAATTTTGATAAAACTCAAATTTTTGTTGTTTGCTCGTTTTAACTTAAGCGTCAGCACTTTACAGTGATATCGTAAGTTTTGGACTTCGTTGGCTGATACTGTCTCGGCTTTAACAGATTTTGAATTGGTTCCTAATAAATATGGTTCGTGACGATTCTGGATGTCAACATCAAAATAATTCTGCAGGATACGAAAAATTGTTAAAAAATATTTAGTACATGATTACTACAAAGCTTACAAATACAGAAAGCACAGTCTTTAGTGAGACGGCATAATTTACTGCATTGATTTAGATATTTCTGTTCAAAATGGCTTTTAAAAATCAACGAACTTTCGGAAGTCCTAGTAGCATCTGCAATATAATGGAAAACGTTTACGTTATTCATCATTTTTGAGCAACATGTTTTTGTTTTAAATTACCAATAACTCCATCCAACGCTTCAAACCATTTGGTACGAATTTGCGGATTACTTGGAATCTCGAATAATGGTTTATTAATGTTTCCACAAACAAAACACTTCTTTTTGCTCATTTTAAACTCAAAACTAAGTGAAAATGTTAGCTTGACAAATTTTTGAAAGTTAGCGGTTAATTGTTGTTTTTGTGAAATTATGTAGAGGGGGCTAGTTGACTGCACTCCCATGACCAACTTCATTAAACTATGTTATGGCCATCATATGTGGCCATGGATTTATTAGTACTGGATACGGCAATACCCTATAAACGTAGGTCGACTTTGAAAAAACATATCACAGACTTCGGTACCTTCCCCCATTTCATTCTAACCTGTATAGGTATCTTCACAATACCTGAATTTTCCTACCACACGTAATGCCCCCTTTAATCTCAATTTCGCAGAAGAACATTGTAGTGGCAACAAAGGTAGAGCGTATAAAACTTAAATATTTAATTTCTCTTTCATAACTTACTTACCTATTTTAAAAATTGTTAGAAAATAAAACTACGGCTATTCAATCAGTAGATTCGAGATATAATGCAGATGTAACAGTAGAGCATTTTAGTAGCCCTCGAAAAGCAAAACGACATGTAAATATGATCCAACATGTTGACGAGCAAAGGGAAATACACTACGAATGTAAGAAAACTGCGAAAGCTCTAAACAAAAACAAGATAAGAAGTAAACTTAACAAGGTTGTATTATTTAATAACGAATAAATATAAGAATCTGTTACGACTAATATTTATTTTGGTGTTTTTTTGTAAGTTTCATGGATACTTGTGAGTTTGAATTTACGTACAAATTAAAGTTAAGTGGTTCACAAAAATATAGGTAGTTGTTGAAGGCAGATAACTCTCTTCATCTTTGTAGTCCAAACCTGGATTTCCTTTTGTGAAATCTTTACCAACAGCATTGTCAGTGTTTCACATTAGAGTGAAAAATACCTGGCTTTAGACGAATTAGTCATTCTTAATATGTTCATTTCTAAAACAATAATACTTGATAGAGTTAACGGTTCAAATACTCTCGAACTATGCAAACTTCAGAGAAACAGATTAGAAAAAAGATGACACGAATGACAGGAGAGTAATAAATAATTGATAGATTGAGAATTTAAACCAATCAGAGTCGGGGGACTCGCTAAAGGATAGTGCTAATACCCAGATAATGCGTTGAGAGCGACAGAAATAGATGGTACGTCTTGTTCAACTATAATGGCTGTACGCCGTATCCAGTACTAATAAATCCATGTATGTGGCCATCCTAAATGTCGAAAAAAAATAAACCAAATGACAAGTCGATGATGGAGATGAAGTGGCGATATCTAGTGGAATTTAGAATAACCACACAGTTAAAAAGTTAAATATCAGGTTATGTTATATGCCATTTCATTGTCAAAAACTGTCAGTTTATACGTTTTCGTCGTGGAACTTGATCATTTCGGAGTAAAAGGATGCAAGAATTACAGAATTCGAGGTTCTAAGACGCTAACTTTCCTCTAAATGCGTTTTTACGCACGCAAGTGTAAAGGATCACAGCCATAGACTAATCACAGCAAACTAACGCCGAATCGGAATTTCGTCGTGGAACTTGAACATTCCGGAGTAAAACGATGCAAGAATTACAGAAATCGAGGTTTTAAGACGCTAACTTTCCTCTAAATAGGTTTTTACACATATATCTAGGGACTTTAACTATCCCATGACCAACTCCATTAAACTATGTTATGGCCATCCCAAATGTCGAAAAAAAGTAAACCAAATGACAAGTCGATGATGGACATAGACAACACAGTAAACCTATAGAACGCAAACTCCTATGCATTTTATCGGTTTTTTTGGAAACGCACCCACCACAAGCCGTCAGGGGACGCTGCCGTCTAATAAAAATAAAAATCGCGGCAACTTATGCCAAAATTGAAAAAAAAAATATATATTTTGACATATTAAGTCATAAATAATAAATCTACTGTTATGAGAATTTGCAGAGTGCAAAGGTATTTAAACCATGTGGAACTCGCCATAGATTTTCAAATCCAATTAAATATCCTGGGCATTTTATGGAATGGATTAAAAACACGGGTAACAAGCAGTTATCAACTTTGTAGCCTATTAAAGTGTAGGTATAACAGCTACACTGTGTGTGGACTTCATTTTACCAGCAAATACTTCGGCACGAACAATAGATTGCTGAATGTGGCCGTACCCTCGACTCAATACAACTTCCCTCCTTTTCCAGTCCAGACTTACTTCCAGTAATAGTAAAAAAATACTGATAATTATATTTTAACTGAAAACTATTTTTTACAGAATTTTCATCCGATCTACTGATCTACGATATTTCTACTGAAGACGCTATAAGTAAATTGTATAAATCCTGTTTTATGTAGTAATGAAGATATAAATTCTTGTGAAAGTTTCAAAAAGAAAATAAGAACAGCTGAGCATAATCAAAATTATAAAAAGCCAGAATGTTAATCCAAAATTCGGGCTGCAATGTACCGAAAACGTTACATGCAAAATTCGATGTCAAAATAAAGAGCAAAATTTTGAAGGTGAGGAAGCCATAAATCTCTGTTTGTCGCAATTGAGGAAAAGAAACACCAGATCAAAATTTATAAAAATGCAATGGAAATGTATCGAAAAAAATTGAAAATAAAGCTTCAAAATAAATGTAGTCTTTTAATTTCATAAATAAATTATTTTGAAAATTAAAATAAATAAAAAAGCCAGGATATCCAGCTGGCTGTGTCTTATTTTGCACCTACCACAAGCCAGTAGATGGCGTCGGGACACAAAAAACTATGGGAGTTTGCGTTCTATAGGTTTACTGTGTTGTCTATGATGATGGAGATGAAGTGGCGATATCTAGTGAAATTTAGAATAACCACACATTTAAAAAGTTAAATATCAGGTTATGTTATATGCTATTTCATTGTCAAAAACTGTCAGTTCATACGTTTTCGTCGTGGAACTTGATCATTTCGGAGTAAAACGATGCAAGCATTACAGAATTCGAGGTTCTAAGACGCTAACTTTCCTCTAAATGCGTTTTTACGCACGCAAGTGTAAAGGATCACAGCCATAGACTAATCACAGCAAACTAACGCCGAATCGGAATTTCGTCGTGGAACTTGAACATTCCGGAGTAAAACGATGCAAGAATTACAGAAATCGAGGTTTTAAGACGCCAACTTTCCTCTAAATAGGTTTTTACACAAGCAAGTATGAAAGATCACAGCAAAACCACTCCGAATGGGAATTTCGTCGTGGAACTTGATCATTTCGGAGTAAAACGATGCAAGAATTACAGAATTCGAGGTTCTAAGACGCTAACTAATTTTTCATGTTCCTGCCATAGTGCCATAAAAGTATAAACTGACAGTTCTTGACAATGAAATGGCATATAACATAACCTGATATTTAACTTTTTTAATGTGTGGTTATTCTAAATTTCACTAGATATCGCCAATTCATCTCCATCACATGACCAACTTCATTAAACTATGTTAACGAATTTCTTTTCTAGTACCACAAATTTCCCGAAGAACCTCAAACGATTTAGCTCTAACTCCACTGTCGCTGGGAAATTGAAATAAAGGTTTTTCAGAATTGCCACAAATAATGCATTTAATGAGCATTTTCAGAGTTTTTTGATTGACAAAATTTCAAATTTGACGGCAATTTTACCTTGAGGTCTAACAAACAGATGGCACCACTTCATCACTATCCATCGTGGAGGGAGAAAAGACTGGAGATGGCATTTCCTATGCTTCCCATGTTAAAAATCCGTACCCTCTAAAAGCACGTGCAACAACCTTTTATGACCCAGTCCACAATGCGCTAGATAAAGAAGCACAATGCGCCTGGAAGGAAGGCGAAGGAAGCCATTGGCCTAGCGTCTATATTCAGAAACCTTTTATGACTCAGTAGTTTTCGCGGGCCGGTACACTTATTTGAATTAGTGCCATCTCCAGTCTTTTCTCCCTCCACGCTATCCATGACATACTTCATACGAAGCCCATTTTAATGGAATTGGAATGGCCATAACATAGTTTAATGAAGTTGGTCATGACTATCCACATAGATAAAATAAAGATAAATAGAATGCAAAGTCCCTTGATTTTTTTTTGAGCAGCAAATGTGGCGTCATCTGTTGAGTTGTGGACGGTGCAATATTCTATGGCCTACTGGATGTTTTCCATTTCGTATCCCACCTCCACCCGGCGGCACGGCAATTTTGCCGGAGTACATACACTATTACGGATAATACTATAAAGTAATAGTGCAGTGCTTATCAACATAATTACCGGCGTCTCGCCTCCGCATTTTGACTTTTTTGTGTTTTATGTTCTGTGTCAATGTTAAGGAATTTCCTCACGATGTGACATGAGTATAATAATATACCTTTTTGAATTTCAACCACCAATGTGTTCTCTAAGTCCAAAATTTTTAAATTTTTAAGAAGAGATTGCGGTACTATTCCTGTTGCTGAAATTATAAATGGTAAAATCGAAATTTTTTCTAAACACCAAAGATTTCTCATAGCAACGGATAGTTCTAAATATTTATTAATTTTTGTATTATATGTCTATGTTATATTGTGTGAATTTGGAACAGATATATCTAAAAGATATGCTTGCTTTTGTTGTTTATTTAAAATAATAATGTCTGGTCTGTTATGCTGAATGTGAATATCAGTTAAAACTGTGCGATCAAAATATAATTTGTAATTGTCATTTTCTAAACAACTTTCTGGTTTATAAATGTAATGTGGTTGTGTATCCTTTAATACATTGAATTTAACTGCTAAATTCATGTGTATAATTTTTGCGAATATATCATGACGTTTTTTATATTCGCTTTGAGCCAAAACGGTGCAAGAAGAAATGATGTGTTCAATGGTTTCCCCTTCAGTTCCGCAAATCCTACATTTATCGATGATCGATTGTAAACCGCATATGTGTTTTTTATAATTTCTTGTATTTATAACACGATCTTGTATTGCAAATATAAAACCCTCAGTCTCAGGATGAATATTTGATTTTTTAAGCCATGCATGAGAAGCTTGAATATTAATTTCTGGCTGTTCTAGCTCTTTAAAATATCTCCCATGTAAAGACTTTTGTTTTATATTTGCTATAGTGTCAGGTATATTTGGCTCAACAATATCTGAAATTACATTATCACTTAAATTTAAAGGTGTGTAACCTTTATCCGCTGAAACCAAAGCATTAAAAAAAGTGTTATCACGAGCTCTATTGAGAAAATAATTTTTTAGTGAAGCAATTTGATTGTGTTGTAGAATTTCTAGATTTGAAAAACCCCTACCACCATTTTCGCGTGGTAAATTAAATCTTTCAACAGCAGATTTGGGGTGATGTTTACAAAATTTTGTAAAGAGAACTCTAGTTTGAATATTTATATTCTGTAAATTAGTTTTGGACCATTTTATAACACCAAAAGAATAGGTCAACAATGGAACAGCATATGTATTAACTGCTTTAATTAAATGATTACCGTTTAATTTTGATTTTAGAATAGATTTAATTCTTAAATAAAATTGTTTTTCTAAATTTTCTTTTATTATTGAA